>NW_025959899.1:0-130115 GCF_023159225.1 Perognathus longimembris pacificus | reverse complement strand
ATGTGTATCCACCTACCTACACAACGCATTCAAGTATAGCGCTCATGCACACAATCACAGATACATACCACACATATACACATGCACGTGCACAACACAGTCACATTTCCACACCCATACAGCACTCACATGGAACACACACAGAAACATGACCACATATGCGTAAACTGCACACCTCACACACACCACACCTATGAACACACATAGCACACACGTGCACACAAACCACACACACATTCACACACTCATGGTGTCTTAGGCAATTACAGCAGAAACAATTCAAGGTCAAACATGCAGCCTTTGCTCTAACCCAGAAACCAACAGGGCCTCGCTGTCAGCAGAAGGCCTCTAATTTGACATTTGGAAATGGCTCCTCGAGCTGCATCTGAAGAGCCTTCTCAGGCGGAGCTGCTCCAATGGCACGTCGTCGGGGGGCATGCACATTTGAGAGGGAAGGAAAAGGAAACACGAACGTGGCGATCGCGACCTCAAAACACAAAGGTCGTGTAGTCCTCCAGCTTGCCTCTGCTCCTTCGCCATCCCCCCCCCGCCCCCCGTTTCCTCCACTCCTGTCACGATAAGGCCTTGCTGAACACACCGCTGCGTGGGCCCCGGGCCCCCCGGCTCCAGCGACGGCAGGGCAGCCTCGTCATGCGCTGGGCTAGTAGGCCATGCAGCAGCCCCTTCGTGGGCCCTGGCGGAGCATCCCGTGGCGTCACGCGGGACGTGGTCCCGAGGGCCACCCGAAAGCCGGGCCCTGCGGGGTGAGAAAGCCCCGCCCCAGCGGCCTGTGTGCCGAGGCCTGTGGTGTGCAGAGGCTTGCGTGCACAGGGCCGAGCACAGACGGGGGCGGGGCCGGCGGCTTTTGAGAAGGGCTGAAAGACACCAGACCACTCACGAAACGAGCCCCTGCTCTCCTTGAAGTTTCCAGAAATCCCTTTAGTGGAGTACAAAGTGTTTCACTTCTTAGCAAAGGATAAAAGGCACCAAGCACAGAGCCTGCTGCCGTGCGTGGACTGAGGTCTCCCTAGGGATGGCATCGGCCAGCAGGGTGATGTCTGGGATCAGGGGAGGCCTGGGGACTACTGGACTGCTTTGGGCACTGGCGTGGTCGGGTTCTGGCGTGGCTGGGGTACTGGCATGGTTTGGGCATTGGCATGGTTGGGGTACTGGCATGGTTTGGTCACTGGCGTGGTTGGGGGTACCAGCATGGTTTGGGCACTGGTGTGGTTGGGGTACTGGCATGGTTTGGGCACTGGTGTGGTTGGGGTGCCAGTGTGGTTTGGGCACTGGCATGGTTGGAGTACTGGCGTAGTTGGAGTACTGGCATGGTTGGGTACTGGCATGGTTGGAGTACTGGCATGGTTGGAGTACTGGCATGGTTGGGGCACTGGCGTAGTTGGAGTATTGGTGTGGTTGGGGTACTGGCATGGTTTGGGCACTGGCGTGGTTGGGGTACTGGCATGGTTTGGGCACTGGCGTGGTTGGGGTACTGGCATGGTTTGGGCACTGGTGTGGTTGGGGTGCCAGTATGGTTTGGGTACTGGCATGGTTGGAGTACCGGCATGGTTTGGGCACTGGCGTGGTTGGGGCACTGGCGTGGTTGGGGCACTGGCGTGGTTGGGGTGCCAGTGTGGTTTGGGCAGTGGCAGGGTCGGGGTACCGGGCAGTCTGGGCCCCCCAGAGGACTGAGCAGTCCTGAGCCCAGCCCCACCCCAGCACTTGGTTGGTGACTTTGACTGGACTCCTCCCTCCCAGCCTCGTCTCCCCGCTGGCTCCCAAACAGCACTGCAGGTAAACAGCGTCCCGCCCAGGATCTGCAATGAGGACGAAGCTAACCGCCCCCCGCTCGTGCTCTCCTGTGGTGCACCCCGCCTCCCCGGTGCCGGGAGGCCAGGTGGGCAGGTGGGTGGCCGGGCCCCCCGGCGGGGCCAGACCCCGGGCCGCTGGCGGCAGAACCAAAGCGTCTGGGCTACATGTGAATAATTAAAAGCTTCTCATTTGTGCACAAGATGAGTCAGAATGGTGAGATGCAGGATTACTGCCTTGCGACAAACACAGACAAGTGCAGTGGCGTGAAAAAATAACGGAAGCATCTGCACGCTCGGGGGCTTCGTTCGGTGCGCAAGTGGCATTTCCCTGCTGGGTTTCCGAGATTGAAGGCGCCTTTCTCTCCAAGGGCTGCCGGGTCGTTTCTTTCGTCTTCTGGTTGCGTCTCCTCAGACGCCGGGAGGGCCCCACAGACTCCCAGGGGATGGGCCGGCCGAACAGACTTCACACGCTGGCAAGCTCAGAGAAGCCCACCCTGTCTGTCTTCTCCACGTTCCCTCTCCCCGAGACCAGCCGCCCTTCACTGGGCTGCCGAGGTCTCTCCTCCTCCGGGGGGCTCTGTCCCTGCCCACCGGCGAGGCCGGCCCTGCCGTCACTGTTGAGGACAGCTTTGATTCCTCACGGCGCTCTGGGGGTCGTGCCCGGTCCCAGCCAGCCCTGGCTTGTGACCAGGGCGCACAGACGCCAGGCGTAGCAGGGCTGCCCTGTCCCGGGAGGCCCGCCGGAGGGCTGGCGGCCTTGCGCCTGGGCGGGCAGGGCCAGCAGCCTCCCAGCTCCTCAGCCCAACGCATTTGCAGCACAGGCTTATCTCTGTGGTCACCCCTCAGGTCAGTTGGGGTGTAGGGGTCATGTGCACACAGGGCATTGTCTCTCAGAGTACAGGGGGCTGTGTGCACACAGGGTGTCAACTCTTGGGGCACAGGGGGGCTATGTGCACACAGGGTGTCACCTCTCGGGGTGCAGGGGCTGTGTGCACACAGGGTGTCAACTCTCGGGCTACATGGGGGCTGTGTGCACACAGGGTGTCACCTCTCAGGGTACATGGGGGCTTTGTGCACACAGAGTGTCAACTCTCGGGGTGCAGGGGCTGTGTGCACACAGGGTGTCAACTCTCGGGGTACAGGGGGGCTGTGTGCACACAGGGTGTCTTCTCTCAGGGTTCAGAAGCTGTGTGAACACAGTGTCTTCTCTTAAGGTGCAGGGGCTGTGTGCACACAGGGTGTCAACTCTCGGGGTACAGGGGGCTGTGTGCACACAGGGTGTCAACTCTCGGGGTACAGGGGGCTGTGTGCATGCAGGGGCATCGTCTCTGTGACTGCCCCTCAGGTCAGAGTGCCTTTTTACATCCATGGTGGGAAGCAGGACCCTTCTGCTAACCTGGAACGCTTCTTACTTTCATTACAAACCGTCATGTTTAAAGTATCAGAAATATAGTGCCTTTGATACTAAGGAGAAGGGGGGGGGTTCCCCTAACACCGTCAAGTCTGCATTCCTGAAGTGGCTCCCCTGTAATTCCTGGGTGGAGGGTCTGACGTGGAGAGCTGAGGTGCTGGTGCAGGAGACACCAGGCTGGAACCCCACCTTCCCTGCTCCTTAGCCAGAGGGCAGAGGGTGGCTCTGGTCCCCTGCGGGGGCGGGGGGGGGGAGGGGAGCAGCCCCAGCCTGGCCTGCACACACACACACACACACACACACACACACACACACGCGCGCGCGCGCGCACTGCAGCAGCAGCAGGGCCTGGCCAGCGCCTGTCGAGGTGGCCCCTTCGCCTGTGCTGCATCAGCTCAGCCTCCTCCTAGGCAGCCTGACACACGTTCATACCAGGACCTTGGGCCAGGTCCTCTCTGGACCAGCAGTGGCCAGCACCCATCGACCCATTGGCTCGGTGTGGGGTGTGCCCGGCCCTCTGGGCCCCGCTCGACGTGGGCTGCCCCCCCCTCCCGGTGCCCCCACCCCAGGGCTGTCTCTCTCTTGCTTGTCCGTGTGGGTTAAGATGGGATTTCCGGCCCGGTGGGTGCTCCACTGGTTCTGAACAGTCAACTGTTCAAAGCGAGGATGTCTTTCATAACCGCCGCGAGCCTCTGGCTGCCGAGTGTCACGCCGGCTTTGAGGCAGCCTCCCGTGTCCAGAGCCCTCCGCTTGGAGCAAAGTGCTCTTCGTTTGATCAGCCTGGGCTGAGTTAGGCATGAAAAGGTATTTAGACGCCCCCCCCCCCCCCCCGCAGTCTGCTCGGATCTGAGCCACGCCACAGGCCACAGGGCTTCGAAGCTCTGCCTTGACATTGTCAAAGGAAAGGGAGGCTAGAGAGAGCGGGGAAGTGTCGCGTAGCTATTGAGTTTCCAAGTCGCCAGGGGTGGCACGGGGTGCTGCTGAGCGAGGAGGAGCGCGGGCGGGGGGGGGGGGGCTCACGGGGGAGGAGGGAGGCGGCTCACGGCCACGCAGGGCTCCAGAGCTCGGGGCTGGGGTGGGATAGGGCGGGAAGAGGAGTCAAGCTTGGAGACGGGAGGAGCAGCTTCACCCCTGGACATGGAGAGTTCTGCAGGGGTGCCGCGTGCCCTGGTTTGCTTTCAGAGCCGTCCTGGGCTCCAGGGCCTGTGTCGGGGCGAGCCTCCCGGCGGTGTGGGGCGCCTTCACTGGTGGGCAGGCCGGGGCTGGGGGGGCTGGGGGGGGCAGTGCAGCAGGAGGATCTTCTGGCTGCACACGCGGGCGGGGGGGCAGGGGGGCTGAGGATGCTCTCTGGGGTCTGGTCTGGAAGTCCTGAGGGTGGGGACGCAGTCCCAGGGGTGGGGAAAGGACAGGGACATCCTTCTGGAGGCTCCGCGTCGTGCGCGGTGGTGGCACTGAGCCCGGTGCAGGCACGAAGCCCCCTCGCACGAGAAGGGTGTGCTGAGAGGGTAACGGGGAGCGTGGGCTGCACTCGCCGTGGGCTGGGAGCACCGGGGGTCCACCTTGGGGTGTCAGTAACTGCACCGAGGGGCCGGGCTCCGGGGGTGCGGGCCTACGATCCGAGCCCGAGGAGCGCAAGTGGAAGCCAGCTCAGGCAGGAAACCCATGCCACGCTCATCTCAGGGTAACCACCCCAAAGCCAAAAATGGAGCTGTGGCTCAGGTGGTAGAGCATGAGCCTTGGGCGCAGGCGCCCAGGGACGGGGCCCCGGCCCTGAGTTCAAGCCCCAGGGCCAGTACCAAGTACAAATAACAACCAAAAACAACAACCCTGGTGCTCACACAGATGAACAAGAGACTGATAACTCCGCGTTACGTCTAATTTTAAAAGCAATAACACACCGTGGCCAGAGTGCTGTTTTACCATTTGCAATGCCCAGCATGCCATCAAAACTCACAACAACGTGAAAAATAAACAACAGTAAGAAAGAACCAAATGGCCACCGTCAGGACGTAAACCAGACAAACGTTAAAGCGGCCATCCTAAAGGCATCTGAGCATTTTAAAGGCGCACACGCTCCCAGGAGCGGACGGTGAGCCTCTCCGGAGGGGCGGGGGGGGGGGGGGGCGGGAGATTATTTACCAGGACAGCGTAGATGTTTTGATCGGGTAAAATGAAGAGCTTACTGGACAGATTTGACAGCAGGCTGGAGACTGCACGAGGGAAAAGTGGCGCGCGTGAAGAGACATGACAGAAGCAGTGAAGCACTCTGAAAAACAGAGAAGAGTTGTGCATTTCCTGTGTGTGTGATGGCCACCCTCACTGCATGCCGGCACGCCTGGGGGGGGGGGGGACGGGTGAGCCCACAGCTCGGGAATCCCTGAGAGCCCCAGACGGAACTCGGAGTCTTCATCCTGTTCCCAGTCCCTGCCTCCCTCCCCTCGCCCCTCCCTCCCTCCCTCCCTCCTCCACACAAGGCCCCCCCTCTGGTGACTCATAGGTGGGCAGAGGCGTGCCCTTGGGAGAGGGGCCCGGCGAGCCGCACCCTGCACCCCGTGGGCGCGGAGCTGGGTGGGCAGATGGCGGCCGTGCACACGGCCGTGTTTTGCTTAGAGTTGAGGCCAGCGTTGACACCAGGCATGGCTGCAAACAGATGTGTCCCCAAGCCAGTGGTTTTCCAGAAGGACGGTGCTAACAGCCGGGCACCGCGGGGAGGCCTGGTGAGCCGGCCCACTCCCTTCCCGCTGGCGTCATTTGTAATATGTATTTTCATTTTGCTCCCGAGCAGAGCAAATAGATTTTCGTAAGTGAGTGACCTTGAGGATTAGTGGTGTTACTTGTGACTTAGTGAAGCAGTCAGTTGAAATATTGAAAATGTTTTCCTGACTCTGGCTGATTTCAGACGGTGGCAGAGACCCACGTGGGCTGATAAATAATAAAGATGGGGCCCGCGAGGCTGGGCAGGTGAGGAGCCCCGGCCCCGGCCCCGGCCCCTGCTCCACAGAGGCTTGCCGGGTGGGTAGCCCTCCACCCGTGCTGCTCCTCCTGCCTCAGTGTGCTCCGGGGTGACACAGGCCTCGGGGGCTCCACCCGTGAGGGCCACGGGATTTCAGTTCTGCAGCGCAGGTTGCAGCCCAGCTGTCTGCCTTCAGGAGGCAGCCCAAGGCCCTGACACAGGGAGAGCCGCCGGCTGCGGGTCTGCTTTCTTCCCTGCCCCTCTCCCTTGGAGTTTAAAAACTAGAAAGACAATTGTTGGCAATGGCATGTTAACTGTTCAGAGTGGTTTACGTGTCACACACCCGGGACTTCAGTGAACCTCCCCCACCCCACTCCCCATCACCCCTCTTCAACACCCCCTGCATTATCCAGCAGTGGTCAGTGATCCCCCTCCCCACCTGCACCCCCATTCCCCACCCCAGATCATCCATCAGAAGTCAGTGAAGCCCCTGCACCCCATCCCCAACCCAGATCATCCAACAGAAGTCAGTGACCCCTGCACCCCATCCCCACCCCAGATCATCCAACAGAAGTCAGTGACCCCTGCACCCCATCCCCACCCCGGATCATCCATCAGAAGTCAGTGACCCCCCTGCACCCCATCCCCACTCCAGATCATCCAACAGCAGTCAGTGAGCCCCCTGCACCCCATCCCCACCCAGATCATCCAACAGAAGTCAGTGACCCCCCTGCACCCCATCCCCACCCAGATCATCCAACAGAAGTCAGTGACCCCCCTGCACCCCATCCCCACCCCAGATCATCCAACAGAAGTCAGTGACCCCCCTGCACCCCATCCCCACCCCAGATCATCCAACAGAAGTCAGTGACCCCCCTGCACCCCATCCCCACCCAGATCATCCAACAGAAGTCAGTGACCCCTGCACCCCATCCCCACCCCAGATCATCCATCAGAAGTCAGTGACCCCCCTGCACCCCATCCCCACTCCAGATCATCCAACAGCAGTCAGTGAGCCCCCTGCACCCCATCCCCACCCAGATCATCCAACAGAAGTCAGTGACCCCTGCACCCCATCCCCACCCCAGATCATCCAACAGAAGTCAGTGACCCCCCTGCACCCCATCCCCACCCCAGATCATCCAACAGAAGTCAGTGAGCTCCCTGCACCCCATCCCCACCCCAGATCATCCAACAGAAGTCAGTGACCCCTGCACCCCCATTCCCCACCCCAGATCATCCATCAGAAGTCAGTGACCCCCCTGCACCCCATCCCCACTCCAGATCATCCAACAGCAGTCAGTGAGCCCCTGCACCCCCACAGTGTGCACACGAGCCTCCTGTACCCCCACAGCTTGGAGGAGGTTTTCTGTGGGCACAGGACTTCCTCCCTCTTCCTGAAGATGAATAGAAAGCCCTCCCATTTCCTCCCATCCCCTCTTCAGATCCCTTTCTTCCACTCCTTATGAGTTCCTACGTTTGATGGGTTAATATACAGATAGCATTGTCATCGTGACCGTATGCTGCACAGGGCGTTCTAGAATCCACACAGCTTCACCTCCTACGGCATCTGTGAGCGCGCCTTTCCACGCGAGGACCACGGGCGAAGCCCAGGGTTCGCGTTGTCCCCGCCTCCCTTTCATTTGACTTCTACTGAGAGTTGGTGTCTTTCCCTCTACAATCAAGCTCTTGAACTCGTCCGATCCTGTCTCCCTTTGATTATTTGCTTGTCTGTCTCTTTGTGCACTAGAGATGGAACGCGGGGCCTCCAGCTCGACCGCAAGTGCTCGTCCACTTGAACCACTCTGCTGACTTTTTCTGTCAGTTTGTCTCACACGGACCTGGTCTGGGTTGGCCTGGGACCTGGTCGTCCGTCCCTTCCGCTGGAGTAGCGGGCATTGTGGGTGTGTACCCCCATGCCTGGGCCCTGTCATTCATGCCTGTGCACATTTATTACCTAATACCTACCCCTTCCTTAAGTACATTTGCAAGCTATCTTCCTTTGAGTCTTTTAAGGGCATGCACCTGCCTCGCATCCGCATAGAAGCAGCTGTGCCCTTCGGCCCCCGAGGGACGTGGGGTCACCTCTCAGTTTCTCCTTGTGAAGTCTCACTGTCAGGGTTTCCAAAGTATTCTGTAGTTTCCATTTCTATTTCTTTCTTAAGCTAAGATCATTAAAGACAGTATTTCAGTGAGAATAGATTGGAGTGTTAACCCTGGCTATGAATTTCTAATTTCATTGGATTATGGGTAGAGACTTTTAGTTATATCATTACTGTGGAGACAAAAAAAAATGTCTTCTGTGAGGCTCAATGTCTGGTCCACTACATTTTGTGTCTACATTGACCACAGAGGCTAGCCAAACACCATCAAATCATCTTTAGTCACTAAGTTCTACGCCTTTCCCCGGGGCTCGGGAAACGCGTCCTGGGGTGGCTGTCCTGTCCTGAGCGTGTGGGAAGGCTCTCCCCCGGCGAGGTAGGGGCTGAGCCCTGCCCTCCTCCGTAGGAGCCGCGGAGCCCGCTTCACACAGCTCCGGCCTTAGCTGCCAGCAAGGACAGCAACCTGCAGGATTCAATTCTTTATCCATTCTTCTGGGTCAACTTCAACACCTTATTTCTTGACCTACCCAGTCATGATTTTAAGAAATTAATGTGATATAACCCTTTGTATTCTGCTTCAGTAAATAACCACAAAGTACATCATCTTAATACTAGTACCAGGAGCCTTTCTTTATTTCTGTCTGTACCTGATGTGTTTTCCTGTCCTTTCAATTTCTAACCTTTATGAACTGCCTTGTTTCAAATATATTTACATAAAAGAAAGTTAGATGAGAGGATCAGTTGGTTTTAGAAGGATAATTTTAGCCTACTTACATTTATTGTCATTACTGTTTGCATTTTTAATTCATCATCTTGTTTACATCTTCCGTTTCTCATACGTCTTTCCTATTTCTTTATTTACCTTTGCCATGTAGATCATAGTTTGCTTTGGCTTTATACTGTTGTAATTCAAAGAGTATGTTCAGCTTTAAGTTCTTCCAACTTTTCAAAAGCAGTGATGGCCCAGGGATCTGTGATCACTGACTTCTAGAGTGAGGCCGGCTCTTGCATCTGCCTGCAGCAGCCCAGCCGGGCTCTGTGTCTTCCCCACGTGGCCCCCTGGGCCTCCGCTAACAGGTGGACAGTGAGCAGCGTGTGAGGAGACACAGAACCAAGGCCACTGCACATCCGGGAGAACGGTTGGCTGCAGGTCTGGTGGCTTAGGGCCAAAGTTTTCAGCAATTGTGTGGATGAGCAGAGACAGCTGTTAATCCAGATGCCTTTAGC
This sequence comes from Perognathus longimembris pacificus, assembly GCF_023159225.1. Taxonomy (NCBI): domain Eukaryota; kingdom Metazoa; phylum Chordata; class Mammalia; order Rodentia; family Heteromyidae; genus Perognathus; species Perognathus longimembris. Next base: position 120,611 of record NW_025959899.1, on the reverse strand, counting down.
GCAAGCTTTCGTCAGAATTCACAGACATTTGCATTGGGAAAGCCAATTACATGAGACATGGGTGGAGAATCTTATTATTATGAGCTCCTAGCCCCGTGCTACCTGCTCACTCGAGTGTCTATAGATAACAGATACGAGGACAGATTTCCACTTCCCAACGCACCGGCGGAACTCGGCCTCCCTTCCTGTCGCTCTCGCCGAGCATAGCCGCTCACCTTGGTTCCGGCATGGAAAATTGCTAAAGATAAACACTGTATTTTAAATTACTCCAGACACCAGAAAGACTGGGAAAAAGTCATTTGAACAAATTGAAGACTGAAATGTTGATATTAGATATTAAATTAATGTAAGTGAGATTGAAACAAAATCTAATTAAAATAATTTGAAAAATGACTTGGAAATTGAAGCTGACATTGGCTTTTACCAGCCTGTCATGACTGCTACCACGTGGCTGAGCGGTGTGTTCACTGCAGATCCACAGGAGACTCAGATTAGGTCTCATTTGTTTACCCACTTACACACAAGCACCCACAGCGTGGACACTGGCAGGTGGACCTGTCAGTCGGGAGGAGAGACGTCTCCCGGAGTCGGCTGTCGAGGAGGAGGCACACCGGCTCCTCCACGAGACGTTTGAGAACTCAGGTTGGGAGCTGCCAAGCACCGAGGCTAACGCCACGGCCACTGGGGAGCTGTCTGCGGCCCAGGCGGGGCCATGGCCAGGATCAGGCCAGGACTCCAGCAGAGGAAGTGTGTGAGGATGGAGCTGCATGCGGGTGCAGTACTGAGCACTGAGCGAGTGGGCATGTGTGGTACACACGAGGCCTCCAGCCCCTCAGAACCTGGACGACGGTCTGAGGACCAGGCCCCACCCCTCCAGTGTCAGCTCTGAAGACCAGGCCCCACCCCTCCAGTGTCAGCTCTGAAGACCAGGCCCCACCCCTCCAGTGTCAGCTCCAGGACCTGTCCCCATCCTTCCAGTGTCAACTCCATGACATGGCCCCACCCCTGTAGTGTCAGCTCTGAAGACCAGGCCCCACCCCTCCAGTGTCAGCTCTGAAGACCAGGCCCCACCCCTCCAGTGTCAGCTCTGAAGACCAGGCCCCACCCCTGCAGTGTCAGCTCTGAAGACCAGGCCCCACCCCTCCAGTGTCAGCTCTGAAGACCAGGCCCCACCCCTCCAGTGTCAGCTCCATGACATGGCACCATCCCTCCAGTGTCAGCTCCAGGACCTGACCCCACCCCCCCTAGTGTCAGCTCCAGGACCAGGCCCCACCCCTCCAGTGTCAGCTCCAGGACCAGGCCCCATCCCTCCAGTGTCAGCTCCAGGACCAGGCCCCATCCCTCCAGTGTCAGCTCCAGGACCTGGCCCCTCCCCTCCAATGTCAACTCCATGACATGGCCCCACCCCTGCAGTGTCAGCTCTGAAGACCAGGCCCCACCCCTCCAGTGTCAGCTCCAGGACCTGACCCCACCCCCCCTAGTGTCAGCTCCAGGACCAGGCCCCACCCCTCCAGTGTCAGCTCCAGGACCAGGCCCCATCCCTCCAGTGTCAGCTCCAAGACCTGGCCCCTCCCCTCCAGTGGCCTCCAGTCCAGGTCCATGACATGGCCCCACCCCTCCAGTGTCAGGTCCATGACATGGCCCCACCCCTCCAGTGTCAGCTCCTTCTGTCTGCACAAAACTAACTAGAAGACAGCAATTTGATATGGGTATATTGGCCACAAAATGTGAACTCAAGTCCGAAGACAGCCTGACTTTCCCAGGTGAACTGGGTACAGTGAGAGCCCAGCTGACTTGCCTGGTCTTGGCCACCACCTGCTGAGCCCTTCCCGGAGGCCAGTCCACTTGGCTGCAAAGTGCTGTTCAGCCTGGCCCCTGCAGGGGCTGACCAGAGTTTGAGGAGCAATACTGAACACAGGGAGAGCAGCACCGCACCCAGGCCCCAGCCAAGAGTAGGCCCACCACCCACATAGGGAGCAGCCTACCCGGTAGCCTAGAGCCACTGCACATATATTGTGACCAGAGTTAGTGTCCTACAGAGCGGCCACTGCAGAGCCAGGGGCAGGGTGAACGTCTCCCAGAAAACTGCTCCCATCGGTTCACTGAAGAAGTAGATGGTACGACGAACCCTTATTCAGAGAGCAGTGCTTAATGGCGATCTATGAAGATACAGATACGACTCCGGCTTTTGTGTCACTGAGACCTAACGAGTATCCAAGAAAAGCAACCTGGAGAGGGGAAGATTGACTTGAGTCCCCATTCCCAGGGAGGTCTATCCATGAGGGGGGCAGGGTGGAACAAAATGACTCACGTGGTGGTGGCCAGAGAGCACAGAAGAGGGTCACAGGAAGAGGCTGGGGCAAGACAGTCCCCAGGGATGCCCTCAGTGCTATCGTTGGTAGAGTGCACCACCCAGGTCCCCCACTCCCGTCCCCCACTCCCTTCCTCCACTCCACAAGCCCTCGTGGTCCAAATCCACAAAGGGATCCATCTGTCCATCGGTCCCAGACCTCAGGATCTGATCGCACAGGCACCCAAAGACCTGTCTGTGCCTCACTAATCTATTGTCTGTCAATCCAGGCAAGTGGACAGACAAGAAAATCACCACAGATCCCTCAACTCTCATCAGCTACCTAGCAGTTATGGAAATCTCAGTGATCCCAAACTAAGAAAAAGCAGGAGTCCAGGGACCTAACCAGACTACTGATGCGATTTTCATCCCGAGAGTGCTACCAAGCCAAGGCGAACTTCAATTTCACTGTTCATGGCCTTGGTGCTTCTGGAGAGTTGGAGGAAGAGCTAGGGCCTGCTTTGCGTGGCCAGGCAGATAGAGCTCTACCACCCCACGTGGGGACTCTAGCTACTTAACTCCGAATGACAGGCCACTGATAGGTAACCCCTGGACCCCCAATCTGGCTGTGGAGGAGTTGTCGCATGCCCCCGGGCCCCCAGTCTTGCCACGGGGAGTCGTCACATTCCTCTGGCCAACTGGGTGCAAGAAGAGAGTTCATCCTCTGGTATTAACCCGAGTCAGCCCCCACAAGACACAGGGTCCAGCCAAACCTGCCTGGTAGTCAGTAAGGCCTCAACGTAGAGCCAGGTGGAATGTCCCCAGTGGGCAGGATGTCTGGGCTCCTGGAAGGAAGAAGGGCAGCCCTCTCTGGGAATCCTCCCTCTCCTCTGCCCTGAAAGGACTCCTGTCGGTGAAATTCCAAGAAATAGGGAATCACCAACAGAAAATTCTAAAACATAGCCGGACTAAGGCACCGAAGTAAAGGCAGCCAGAAGAAATGGATGGCACAGAAGCCTCAGATGCCATCAGGCATACGACACAAACCTGTGTGCTTGGACGTTTTACAGGAATAGAAAGGGCATCCAGAGGCAGACAAAGATCTTAACGTGTCTCAACATTTTTCAAAGTAGACTTAAAAAGAAAAGAAAGGTACTATAATGGAAATTTTCACTTGCGAGATGAAGAACTTAATGAACCGACAGATAGGTCTAAAGAAATTCTCTAGAATGCATCCCATAGAGAGACTAAGAATTAAAGAGATTAAAATTTAACAGGAGAACCCCATTGCTCACTCCGGTAGCACATACATAAAACCTGTAACCATGTAGAGAAGATTAGCATGACCCCGTGCCAGGATGACATGCCAATTCATGAAGCGTCCCATATTTTAAGTGGAAGGAGGGTGCCATCATCAAATTCAATGCATAGTCTACAAATTTAAGAAAATTGAGGGAAGGGGGGATTGGGAGTGATGGGGAAAGATGATAAAAAGGGTGACATTGATCAAAATTCCTTGTTATTTATATACTACCTCGTTGAATGGCAACTCCTTTGTACAGTTAATTACAGAGAAAAATAAAAATGTAAAAAAAAAAACCACAAAACACCAAGAATCCTAGAAGACACCGCAAAGACTTTGCACACCTTAAATAGGAGTTGCAGGAGGAAATATATTCCATAGGTACTCTTTGAAAATATGGCTGAAGTTTCTTAATCACTGATATAGGACACTTAACCCTCAAATTCCAGAAGTTTGTTGGAATGAAAAGAAAATCTCCATCTAGATTGCTGGTGGTGAAGCTGCAGAACATAAGGACACAGAGAATCTCAAAAGCACCTGGGAGAATAGACAAGGCGCCCAAAAGAAAGGCAGTTTGACTTCTCGCTGGTTTCTGGGGAGCAGAAATGAAAGCAGAAGAACTCCTCCATATTCCGAAGGGGTATATTCGCCAGCCAAGGATGGGATCAGTGCTAGCCCGTTTCCATGTGGCCTTGGCCAGGGCCTCAAAGCATCTTCATGCTGCAAGCAGGTGCAGAAGGGTCACAGAGAAGACAAGGAGCAGATTTGAGGGCCAGCCTGTCCTTCCACAACAACACACTGACATGGGAACCGAGCAGCCCACAAGAACTGCGTTGACCCGTCCCAAGAGCTTGTAGCCACCCACACTCACTGTCACACAGGGAACCACACTTCACACACACACACACACACACACACACACACACACACACACACGGACCTTCAGGGACAGACCGTGGTCAAGCCACTATAGATCCCACGTGAAGCATTGATGGTGAGGACTAAGGAAGGACAAGGGTTCTGCAGAGATGCTTTCAGAAAATCAAGTCTCTATGGATCTTCATTTAGGCAATGTCATAGAGTTTATAACAGCAAAAGGAAACAATCCCATAAAGAAGATAGATGCAGAAGCAATGAGCAAAGAAAATATTGAATACATGAACATATCCAAGCAAGTAAGCTGTATGAAATAGTCACGTGTGATGAGACAAAAACAGAATAACGAGAAGCAGTACGTTGAGAGGGTACTGCAACCGGAGTTCACAATGCTGGGAAAGAGAGTGAAGGTATTTGCTAATAAAGGAGTTTGCTAAACACAATCACCAAAATCTCTGGACCTACAGCTTAAAAACAGAAACAGCATATAGGGTGCATACGTAACGACAATACAGGATGATAAGAATAAAGTTTATACACAATGGAATACTACATAGCGATTAGGAATGGTGAAATATTGTTGTTTGCAGGGAAATGGTCAGAACTCAAACAAATAATGTTGAGCGAGACAAGCCTAGAACACAGAAAACAAAGGGGCATGGTCTCCCTGATATATGACTGTTAACAAAGGGAGACGGAGAGACAGTAGAGACCAAGTCTGTGAATACTGTATATGTTCTTTTTTTTTTTTGGCCGGTCCTGGGGCTTGGACTCAGGGCCTGAGCATTGTCCCTGGCTTCTTTTTGCTCAAGGCTAGCATTCTGCCCCTTGAGCCACAGCGCCCCTTCTGGCCGTTTTCTGTATATGTGGTGCTGGGGAATCGAACCCAGGGCCTCATGTATACGAGGCAAGCTCTCTTGCCACTAGGCCATATCCCCAGCCCCGTGTATATGTTCTTGATACATTGTATATTGTATATATGTCTGTCTACCTGACCCAGACAAGGGATAGAAAAACAGGTCGTAAGATCACAAGAAATGTACACACTGCCCTACTATGTAACTGTACACTTTTTGCACAACACCTTGTAAAAAAATTTATGTTCAAGTAATAAACAAAAAAAAGAATAAAGTTTAACTATGTCATCAATCACAATAGATGAATAGAACAAAGGCTCTGATTAAATAGAGGCTTTCGGCCTGGAGTATAACCACGCCAAAGGACTTCGTCATCCGCTGTGGAGTACAAGTTGAGGATGGCCACACACAGGTGTTAGGGCGGCTGCCTAGGTGAGGGGGCTGAAGAGCTCCTGTGACTAGTGATGCTGCAGCCCTTGTCGTGTAACAGGACACTGGACTCCCACAGGGATGCTGGAGGAAACAGCCTGCTATGCCGGCAGCCGTAGAAAAGCACAGTGGTACAGTTCTGTACAGTACCTTATGCTCGATAATAACAGCGATGCTACGGGCTTGTGTAGTTGCTATATTTCTTTTGTTTTTTGTTTGTTTGTTTGGGGTTTTTTGATATATTATTCTTAAATCATTATTTCAGAGTATTTCTACTTATAAGAAGGAAATTATTATAAAATTTATGGCATCTGGCACTGGCAGTGGCCTAGAGATCTTGTGTTTACTGCATCTCTTGACCATGTCAAATAAATGAAAAAGAGATAGAGGTTGGATGGATAGATGCATGCATGAATGTAAGATGGATAATGAATGGATTGGTGAATGAGTGAATGGTGGATGGGTGAATGAGTGGAGAATAGATGGATGAGGGATACTGGATGGACAGTAGATGAATGGAAGATAGATGAAGAATGGATGGATGGTGGATGAAGGTGGATGGATGATAGATGGACATGGATGGATGGGTAGATGGATAGATGATGGATGATGGACAATGGATAGAGGATCGATGGATGGAGGATGGATGGAGGATGGTTGAATGAATGGATGGAAGGATGGATGGATGGATGGAATGATGGATGGATGGATGGTAGACAATGGATGATGGATGGGTGGATGGACAATGGATGGGTGATGGATGGAAGGATGGATGATGGATATTAGATGGATGTATGGATGGGTGACAGATAAGGAGTGGATGAATGGATGATGGATAGATGGATGTATGGGTGGACAATGGATGAATGGATGAGGGGTAGACAATGGATGGAGGGTAGATGAAGGATGGATGGGTGGCCACACCATGCAGCTGATGTGCTGTCCAGATTCATTAAGTACACTCTATGAAGTTTTCATGACGATAAAAATCACTATTGATAATTTCTTAGAATATGTCCTATTGGGGTGTGTGTGTGTGTGTGTGTGTGTGTGTGTGTGTGTGTGTGTGTGTGTGTGTACATCTGTTGTCAGCCTAAAACAACGAGCAGATTCTATAGGAAAATGAGTTGATCGGGGTGCGGAGCAGTCTGAGGGCTTGTGTGTGACACGCGCAAGGTGATGGCAGGCAGTGTTGTCCCACTGAGAACGAACAGCTCACATGGGTTGTTTTGGAGCAGTCGCCCTGGCTGCACGGCGGGTAACAGTGGTAGCCCTGGTCCCGGGGTTGAAGGGAGCTTCCGGGCAGATGTCTGATGGAGATGTGTTTTGTAAGGCCGTGGTGGCCTTTGTGCGAGCTTGGGTTTCGCACTGGTTTTGTCATCGGGCACTTGGGTGTGAGGCCCCTGCCTTTAGAACCCCCCAGCTTGATGCACGGCTTTGTTGTTTGGGTTGACATTGGATACTAACAACTTTCACAAGGTGTACTCACACAGTATAAAAGAATGTCCAGGCAAACCGCGTTGGTCCCTTTGCCACTACTAAAATGTCCCATTACTAAAACCTCAAGAGGTAAACAAGCTCATCGTACAGATTTTAGAGGCTGAAAGTGCGAACAGGCACCGCTGGGTGAGGACCTCAGGCATCCATGACTCCTGGGGGAGCAGGAGAGGGAGAGAGAGAGAGAGAGAGAGAGAGAGAGAGAGAGAGAGAGAGAGTTTACCTGGCAAGGCAGGAAGCCAGAGAGCAGTTCAAGGCCCTGGCTTGCTCACTCGTAACAACCCTCTCCTGAGAACCAGCAAGGTCCCGGGAGAACTGCCTCAGTCCCTTCCCAGAGCAGCACCCTCAGGGACCTGGCACTGGGTCCCAGCCCTCGCAGATCTCACCACCTGTGGCCAGGCCTCCACCGCACGCAGCCCAAGTGACCAAGTGAGTTGTAATGTTCAGGAGGATGGTCAGGTGTGAAATCATGGGTGAAAACCACTGGTTCCTGGAAATGGAAACAAGAGGATTCTCTCCTTTAAAAAAAGAATCCCTTGCAATCCTGTGCTGAAAACTTTACTCACGGCTCAGAAGGCTGAGGGGGTGCCCCAGCCTGGCTACCTAATGACAGTCACTCTAAAAGAGGAGAGGGAAGGGGAGAGGGGAGGAAGAAGGGGGTTAGAAAGGGCAGCTTAAAAGTGGTAATCATGTGTAAAAGCACAAAGATACAAGGAATATATTTTAAATATGCATAATCCTATCGGAAAACTGTTTAACTTTATGGAAAGACCTAAATACCTGGAGAGATTGGCATGTTCATTTGTTGAGCTAATGGTGCTAATTTCCCCATAGCTCTAGATTCAATAAAACATTTATTAAAAATCCAAGCAGATACATATGTTGAGAGACAGATGTATATATGTGTGTATACATACATGCATAAATAGGTGATGGATGGGTGGATGGATGGACGCAGTGATAGGTAGTAGAAGGATAGGTAGGCAGATGATAGCCAAATGAAGTATGCATCATTGTATAGACAGAGGATAGACGATTACATAGGCACCTAGATAGGTGACGGGTAGACAGATGATTCGATAGATGTTAAGATACCAGAATAGGTAGATTTGATTAGCCGAATGGTGGATAGATGGCTAGACAGGTAGATCGGCAGTAGATAGATGATTAAGTAAGCTAGACGTATATATTTGACCAGCTGATTCTAATTGTGTAGCTGCCAAGGGCTGAGGTGGCCAAGCACCCATGAGAGAAATATCTAATGACCCCCCCCCACACCCACCCTGTCTTTACACTAAAGTCTGGCATCTGTACAAATTGTGCAGAGGAAGGGCTGGGGCACCAACCTTTTCCCTTTTCCTCTCTTGGAATTGGGCTCTAAATGGTATCTCTGATTTAGTAATTGTCAGGAAAGAAGTTATGTTTCAGGGTTATTTTAATTCTTCCTGACAGTGAGCAAAATTAACTATGGAAACATTGTGGCAACAGGCTGCTTTCAGATGGCTTGACCTAACATAATGAGCATCAAAACATTTCCTGGTGTTTTATGTTATTGCTGCTCCTCAGATCATAGCGCATTGAGAAAAGGGACCTAAGTGCGGGCATAGAGCAGATCACACTGCGTGAGGACTCGGAGCGGCTCGCGCTGGGTGCGGGCATAGAGCCGCTCGCGCTGGGTGAACACGCGGAGCCGCTCACGCTGGATCAACACTCAGAACCACTCACGCTGGGTGAACACTCAGAGCCGCTCGCACTGGGTGCGGGCCTAGAGCGGCTCACGCTGGTCAAGGACATGGAGTGACTAGCCCTAACCCACGGGCAGCGTGGTAGTGGCACAGTCCAGGCAGCAGCAAGGGCAGACCCCAAGGAGACCCCAAGGACCCTCACAGCTGTAGGCAGGAGCTTCTCCTGGGCTTGGTGGGGGGGGGGTCTCCACGCTACTAACTAGCCACAGATAGGGCTCTGAGGAGCCCCTGACATTTGAGAGGTTCAAGACAAGACTACCAAGAAGTCCCATGCTGAGTTTCAACATAATCCAAAGTCTGTGTTGAGCTAAGGGCCTGTTAAAAAATTCTGTCTTGGGGGCTGGGAATATGGCCTAGTGGCAAGAGCGCTTGCCTCCAACACATGAAGCTCTCGGTTCGCTTCCCCAGCACCACATATATGGAAAACGGCCAGAAGGGGTGCTGTGGCTCAGGTGGCAGAGTGCTAGCTTTGAGCGGGAAGAAGCCAGGGACAGTGCTCAGGCCCTGAGTCCAAGCACCAGGACTGGCCCACCAAAAAAAAAAAAAAATCTGTCTTGGGCTGGGAATATGGCCTAATGGCAAGAGTGCTTGCTTTGTATACATAAAGCCCTGGGTTCGAGTCCCTAGCACCACATACATACAAAAAGCCAGAAGTGGCGCTGTCGTTCAAGCGGCAGAGTGCTAGCCTTGAGCAAAAAGAAGCCAGGGACAGTGCTCAGGCCCTGAGTCCAAGCACCAGGACTGGCCAAAAAAAAAAAAAAAAAAAAAGAAAAAGAAAATTCTGTCTTGCCTGGCCCCAGTGGCTCACGCCTGTAACCCTAGATACTCAGGAGACTGAGAGCTGAGGATCATGGTTGAATGAATAGCCATCCCAGGCACAGAAGTCTGTGAGATTCTTGTCTCCAATTAACCACCAGAAAACTGGAAGTGGTGCTGTGGCTCAAGTGGTAGGGTGTTAACCTTGAGCACAAAGAAGGTCAGGAACAGCACCCAGGCCCAGAGTTCAAGCCAACAAAAAATACACACCTTGAAAAATATAATTTTGTATTTTCTTTTTGGAAAAAGAAACTTTAAACTGTAAATCAGCCAAACCTGAGGTGCCTAAATTACTGTTGCATAAATACTGGGATTCTTGTTCAATTAAATTTATTTATATAATTGTTTATCTAGACAGAATTTGTACACAGGTACAAAATGAGGCAGTAAAATATTTAAAATATAAAATATAAATGTATCCAAAGTTGAAAATTTAAATTATATTTTTGAAAAGATTCTTCTCGTTTAAGATATTTAAGTGTACAATTAAAATTGTGAAAATATGACATTAATATTATAGCTTTCAGACATATGTAAAGTTGAAGGAAGTTTAATTCTGATTTTTGAAAGGTCAATTAGACAGTAGTCTTTTTTTTTTTTTGCTGGTCCTGGCTTGCACTCCGGGCCTGGGCTCTGTCCCTGAGCCTCTTGGTGCTCAAGGCTGGTGCCTTACCGCTTGAACCACAGCACCACTTCTGGCCTTCTCTGAGTAGTTTACTGTGCGATAAGAATCTCATGGACTTTCCTGCCTGGGCTGGCCTGGAACCGCGATCCTCAGGTCTCAGCCTCCTGAGCAGCTAGGATCCGAGGTGTGAGCCACCGGCACCCACCTTACAGTCGATATTTTTACTAATGCAAACTATGTGCAGGCCGCTGACTGAGCGTCCCCCTCGAGGGTCTGCACCCTGCTGAGGGACCCGTGTTCATGAAAAGTGGGAGCAGGAGGCGAATCATTCTGTTCAACAGCCCTCATTTAGCCATGGTGTTACTCCCTGAGGTTCCGGCTGCCTGCCACCAACCACGGTGCGCAAATACGGGTGTGTGTGTGTGTGTGTGTGTGTGCGTGTGTGTGTCCGGCCGGCCGCAGGTGAGGGGCCATGGGTCCCCTGGTGCTCTTCCTGTTCTCTCTTCCTCAGAGGTGAGACGTGGAGGTGGGGGCAGAGCGGGAGGACCCATGGACGGGAAGCGTGGACCCACGGCGTTTCCAGGGAAATCAACAGGGCTCTCCCGGCCTGGGGGAGGGAGGGGGTGGGGCAGCCTCCCTCCCAGCCCACCCTCCTCCTCTTTCCCAAAGCAAAGCCATTAAGCTGCCCCATTGTCATCCAGATTGCAGAAGAGACTCCACACATCCTTTCAGGTTAAAATAGCCGGGACAAAGAGAGGAGGAAAAATTATTCCACTGTTGCTACATGGTGCTTAATTATAATGCCGCATAAATTGTCAGGTGCAAAGAATTATTCTGATAAATTAAAATACTAATTAAATAAGCTATTGCAGAATTTTGAGAACATTACAGGGTTCCGCTTCTTCAGGTAATTTACATATCCTTCATCTAATGAATTTAATTTTAAAGGACTTCTTTTTGTGTCTGGGAACCCTTTTTGTCTCCCATGAAGATAAAAATGGGCTTTCTCCCTGTTCCCTACCTCCGTGAAGCAATTTCTCCCATTCTGTATTCCACACTGAGGCCAAGTCCCGAATCCGGCCAAAAAATACCTCAGAGGCCACAATTACTCGAAATTCTCCTCCCTCAAAGTACAGGGTTGCACTTGGCCTGGAGCTCGGGGATGGGAAAGGGGCAGGCTGAGCTGAGCGTCTGCAGACATTTACCAGATGGAGACACAGCCAGCCGCAGATGGGCCTCTGAGCTCAGGCCTGGGGGGGTGGGGGGGGGAGGGAGTGAGGCCCACAGCCCCTCCCCCCACAGGGCAGGTGGAAGCGGGGACGGGGAGGGGGGGGGAGGGACTCTCAGCAGAGCCCTGGGTTCAGGACCCTCTCTGGGAAGCCAGGGAGCGTCGAGGTGCTCCTCGCAGTGAGCTGAGCCGTGGTTGCTGGTGCATACCTCACCGCCACACGCTCAGCACACCGTAGCCAATCTGCTCCTTCTCCATCTCTCAAGAAGAAGTTCTGATGAAGAGTTCTAAGCAGCCCTGACAGTGCGCCGTGGGAAGATTCTGGGGGGAAGGGGAGGCCCAGCTGGCTGTGCGGTGCCAGAAGCAACGCATGTAGACAAACTCTGTGCCGTGGTGAGGATGGAAAGCAGGCTGATTCCCAGAGCGCAGTGGATGGGCACACGGAGGCCCTGGCCAGCAGTGAGGAGCCAAGGCCGCTGCAGCTAAGCGCGCCTCCAAGGCCTCCCGGAGCGCCGGACCCGAGTCAGCGGCACTGCAGGGCCTCTGGAGAGGGCTCTGAGGGAAAAGTCTGCCCTGCACCCAGGAGTGCCAGGAGAGCCTACTCGGCAGCCCGCACCCTGAGCTACCTCAGGACAAGGAGGCAGAGCTGACTTCCCGGCCAGGAACACTTGCCTGCTCTAAGCAGGGCCCCTCCCATGTACCAAAGCCTTCCCTGCTCTTGGGCCGCCCTCCATGTGGGGGTCTGTCTCCATCCATGAAGCCCTACCAGTGGTCCAGGGCTCTGAGCCTATTCTTCTGCTTCATGAGGTGGGGGAGAGGGATTTTGCTTAGTTTTATTTGTTTTGGGGATCTGATTTATTTTGACAAATGGTTGCCTACAGTCCTTCATGCTTGTCTTGGTGACAAGCCTTTTGAGTGGGTCCCATGGTCCTCTGTTCATCGGCCACACACTCTCCTGGAAACTGACACCTGGGCAGAAGGCTACGGGCATGCTGCTCATGAGAGAGGATCACCAGTCTTGATGACAGAGGCTGCATGTCACCAGGGTTCAGACTGCGGAGCTCAGCCAGCCCGGAGCTCAGCCAGCCTGGAGCTCAGCCAGCCAGGAGCTCAGTGAACCTAGAGCTCAAGGAGCTTGAAGCTCAGCCAGCCTGGAGCTCAGCCAGCCTGGAGCTCAGCCAACCTGGAGCTCAGCCAGCCTGGAGCTCAGCCAGCCTGGAGCTCAACCAACCTGGAGCTCAGCCAGCCAGGAGCTCAGCCAACCTAGAGCTCAGCCAGCCTATAGTTCAGCCAGCCTGGAGCTCAGCCAACCTGGAGCTCAGCCAGCCAGGAGCTCAGCCAACCTAGAGCTCAGCCAGCCTATAGTTCAGCCAACCTGGAGCTCAGCCAACCTGGAGCTCAGCCAGCCTGGAGCTCAGCCAGCCTGGAGCTCAGCCAACCTGGAGCTCAGCCAGCCTGGAGCTCAGTGAACCTGGAGCTCAGCCAACCTGGAGCTCAGCCAGCCTGGAGCTCAGCCAGCCTGGAGCTCAGCCAGCCTCAGCCAACCTGGAGCTCAGCCAGCCTATAGTTCAGCCAGCCTAGAACTCAGCCAACCTGGAGCTCAGCCAACCTGGAGCTCAGCCAGCCTGGAGCTCAGCGAGCCTGGAGCACAGCCAGCCTAGAGCTCAGCCAACCTGGAGCTCAGCCAACCTGGAGCTCAGCCAGCCTGGAGCTCAGCGAGCCTGGAGCTCAGCCAACCTGGAGCTCAGCCAACCTGGAGCTCAGCCAACCTGGAGCTCAGCCAGCCTGGAGCTCAGCGAGCCTGGAGCTCAGCCAGCAAGGAGCTCAGCCAGCCAGGAGCTCAGTGAACCTAGAGCTCAAGGAGCTTGAAGCTCAGCCAGCCTGGAGCTCAGCCAGCCTAGAGCTCAGCAAACCTGGAGCTAAGCCAACCTGGAGCTCAGCCAGCCTGGAGCTCAGCCAGCCTGGAGCTCAGCGAGAACCTGGAGCTCAGCCAACCTGGATCTCAGCCAGCCTGGAGCTCAGCCAGCCTAGAGCTCAGCCAACCTGGAGCTCAGCGAGAACCTGGAGCTCAGCCAGCCTATAGTTCAGCCAGCCTGGAGCTCAGCCAACCTGGAGCTCAGCCAGCCTGGAGCTCAGCCAACCTAGAGCTCAGCCAGCCTATAGTTCAGCCAGCCTAGAGCTCAGCCAACCTGGAGCTCAGTGAACCTGGAGCTCAGCCAGCCTGGAGCTCAGCCAACCTCAGCCAACCTGGAGCTCAGCCAGCCTAGATCTCAGCCAGCCTGGAGCTCAGCCAGCCTGGAGCTCAGCAAGAACCTGGAGCTCAGCCAACCTGGAGCTCAGCCAGCCCAGAGCTCAGCAAACCTGGAGCTCAGCCAACCTGGACCTCAGCCAACCTGGATCTCAGCCAGCCTGGAGCTCAGCCAACCTGGAGCTCAGCCAACCTGGAGCTCAGCCAGCCTGGAGCTCAGCGAGAACCTGGAGCTCAGCCAGCCTGGAGCTCAGCCAACCTGGAGCTCAGCCAACCTGGAGCTCAACCAAACTGGAGCTCAGCCAGCCTGGAGCTCAGCGAGAACCTGGAGCTCAGCCAGCCTGGAGCTCAGCCAGCCTGGAGCTCAGCCAGCCTAGAGCTCAGCCAGCCTGGAGCTCAGCCAGCCTGGAGCTCAGCCAACCTGGAGCTCAGCCAACCTGGAGCTCAGCCAGCCTATAGTTCAGCCAGCCTGGAGCTCAGCCAACCTGGAGCTCAGCCAACCTGGAGCTCAGCCAGCCTATAGTTCAGCCAGCCTAGAGCTCAGCCAACCTGGAGCTCAGCCAACCTGGAGCTCAGCCAGCCTGGAGCTCAGCCAACCTCAGCCAACCTGGAGCTCAGCCAGCCTGGAGCTCAGCAAGAACCTGGAGCTCAGCCAACCTGGAGCTCAGCCAGCCTGGAGCTCAACAAACCTGGAGCTCAAGGAGCCTGGAACTCAGCCAGCCTGGAGCTCAGCCAACCTGGAGCTCAGCGAGAACCTGGAGCTCAGCCAACCTGGAGCTCAGCCAGCCTGGAGCTCAGCGAGAACCTGGAGCTCAGCCAGCCTGGAGCTCAGCCAGCCTGGAGCTCAGCCAACCTGGAGCTCAGCGAGAACCTGGAGCTCAGCCAGCCTGGAGCTCAGCGAGAACCTGGAGCTCAGCCAACCTGGAGCTCAGCCAACCTGGAGCTCAGCCAGCCTGGAGCTCAGCGAGAACCTGGAGCTCAGCCAGCCTGGAGCTCAGCCAGCCTGGAGCTCAGCCAACCTGGAGCTCAGCCAACCTGGAGCCCAGCCAGCCTGGAGCTCAGCGAGAACCTGGAGCTCAGCCAACCTGGAGCTCAGCCAGCCTGGAGCTCAGCCAGCCTGGAGCTCAGCGAGAACCTGGAGCTCAGCCAGCCTGGAGCTCAGCCAGCCTGGAGCTCAGCCAGCCAGGAGCTCAGCCAACCTGGAGCTCAGCGAGAACCTGGAGCTCAGCCAGCCTGGAGCTCAGCCAGCCAGGAGCTCAGCCAACCTGGAGCTCAACCAAACTGGAGCTCAGCCAGCCTGGAGCTCAGCCAACCTGGAGCTCAGCGAGAACCTGGAGCTCAGCCAGCCAGGAGCTCAGCCAACCTGGAGCTCAGCCAACCTGGAGCTCAGCCAACCTGGAGCTCAGCCAACCTGGAGCTCAGCCAGCCTGGAGCTCAGCCAGCCTGGCCTCTGACCATCCACAGGCTTCCTAAGGGGAAGCAGGAGCCAAATTCAGGCTCAGGTGTGGTGAGTCGTGACCAGCATGACCTTGGGGCACGGCTACAGCAAGGGCATCAACCTCATTGCCTGTTATTATTCATCCTGATATTTAGATTTTGCTAGGCACCAGGAGCTGGGGTTGTTTTGGAAATGTCTGTTCACGCCTTTACAAAAAAAGTTTATACTTTAAGGCAACTTTCCTCTTGGTCAGGTTGTCGCTGCTTGACGGCTGCTGCTCCGGAAGTTATTCAGCTTTAGGGAGCCTGGCAGGGCACCGGGAGCACGCGGGGCCGCGGGGCTGAGCACCCAAGCACGGGCTGAGCAGCGGATGAGTCGGCAGCTCTCCCTGCCGGGCCTCTGTCAGGTGGGAGCTGAGCCCCGTGCACCTTCCGCTCCGGGCTCCGGGCTCCGGACTCCGGACGCCCAGGGGCCGAGCTCTGGGGTCAGCTGCCGCCGTGGCCACCAACTCATGATACACGCTTTATCACTGCGGAGTGAATGGTCAGAAATCAATATCAGGAGGAAACTTCAGACTGAAGCAGTCAGAGTTCCTGAGGCGAGGTCACACCGAGGCTCCTTGGTTGCCAAGACCTAGGCACGGCAGTGGACCCACAGAGTGCAGGGGACAGGGGACGGAGGTGACCTCCCGTGTGTGCAGGGGACAGATGAGGAGGTGACCTCCCGTGTGTGCAGGGGACAAGGGACGGCGGTGACCTCCTGCGTGTGCAGGGGACAGGGGAGGAGGTGACCTCCCGTGTGTGCAGGGGACAGGGGAGGAGGTGACCTCCCATGTGTGCAGGGGACAAGGGATGGAGGTGACCTCCCGTGTGTGCAGGGGACAGGGGACAGCAGTGACCTCCCGTGTGTGCAGGGGACAGGGGACAGCAGTGACCTCCCGTGTGTGCAGGGGACAGGGGACGGCGGTGACCTCCCGTGTGTGCAGGGGACAGCAGTGGCCTCCCGTGTGTGCAAGGGACAGGGGACAGCAGTGACCTCCCATGTGTGCAGGGGACAGGGGACGGCGGTGACCTCCCGTGTGTGCAGGGGACAGCAGTGACCTCCCGTGTGTGCAGGGGACAGGGGACAGCAGTGACCTCCTGTGTGTGTAGGGGACAGGGGACAGCAGTGACCTCCCGTGTGTGCAGGGGACAGCAGTGACCTCCTGTGTGTGCAGGGGACAGGGGATGGAGGTGACCTCCCGTGTGTGCAGGGGACAGGGGATGGCGGTGACCTCCCGTGTGTGCAGGGGACAGGGGACAGATGAGGAGGTGACCCCCCCCATCTTACAGCCTCCGGAAGCACCGTTGCCCTGTCCCCATCTGCGTTACGCCTGCCTTCCAAGCCAGTGCAGTCGTGATCACTAGGTGTGTAAGATAGCACCCACTGGTCCATGGATTTTCTCCAAGGCAGTGGGAAGGCCTCAGAGGTGGCCATGAAAGGTGTAATAGGATCTAATTTGTGTCCCTCTAAAAGATGTAATTTCATTACCCAAGATTCATGGTGGTGTATGACAATAGGAGGTGAAAGTAATTGCTATTTTCTTGCAATCTCATTTTGTATTAATCACAATTGCAGTGCACGCTTCATTCAAAGGGTTTGCATAAAATTCTATTTTTTCCCTCATTTAGTTTTCCAAAGTGACAGGAGCTTTATCCAAAAGAGTATTTCCACAGCTTCATAAGCCAGGTCAATTGCCTGGTGACCCTGCTGTCGAGGAGGAGAGCTGTCCCAACTCCGCCTCAGAATCACCCGTCCTCATTTACATCTGCTAATTGTTTCCCAAGCCTTCCCTTCTGCGGGAGGGTTTGGAGGCCATTCGTTCTGTGGTCTTCCTCATTTGGAGTCAGGACGGGCCAGGGGAGGCTCCCCTGCGAACTGAACTGTGGGGTGTTCCTAGCGAGAGCACCCGTAAGAGAACACGGAAGAGCCCACCACCGGGGCCTGGCGCTCAGAGCAGGGCCTTCCGGAGCGTCTTTAACCCCCGGGAAACGCGCGTTAGGGAAACATGGTTTCTCATCACATTGCTTCAGCTAAGGATAAGGCTTTATAGGTTGCAAAGTGTGTCTGCCTACGCTCTTCCAACTCTTCAGTGATTCTTCCCGTGTCCGTGTCTGGGCCGCAGGTCCTAGTTCACGTCCGTCTTCACACCTAGTTCACACAAATGTCCAGTATTTCCTCGTTCGCACCGAAGGCTCGGGAGATGCTTGGCCAAAGCAGAGCTGTGGGGTGGGACCTGGGGGCCGGGCTCAGGTTTCCCCGCCCCACCCGGGCCTGGTCAGCACCGCTGGTCCGTGAGGCTGGCCAGGGAGGGACTTCAGTGGCCCTGGTCATAGAGAATGCTCAGGTACAGCTCGAGATGCCTCCCTCTGAGTGCCCTCCACGCTGACCCTCCACACACTGACCCTCCACACACTGACCCTCCACACACTGACCCTCCACACACTGACCCTCCATGCTGACCCTCCACACACTGACCCTCCACACACTGACCCTCCACACACTGACCCTCCATGCTGACCCTCCACACACTGACCCTCCACACACTGACCCTCCACACTGACCCTCCACGCTGACCCTCCACACACTGACCCTCCACACACTGACCCTCCACGCTGACCCTCCACACACTGACCCTCCACGCTGACCCTCCACACACTGACCCTCCACACACTGACCCTCCATGCTGACCCTCCACACACTAACCCTCCACACTGACCCTCCACACACTGACCCTCCACACACTGACCCTCCACGCTGACCCTCCACACACTGACCCTCCACACTGACCCTCCACACTGACCCTCCACACACTGACCCTCCACACACTGACCCTCCGCACTGACCCTCCACACACTGACCCTCCACACACTGACCCTCCACGCTGACCCTCCACACACTGACCCTCCACGCTGACCCTCCACACACTAACCCTCCACACTGACCCTCCACACACTGACCCTCCACACACTGACCCTCCACGCTGACCCTCCACACACTGACCCTCCACATTGATCCTGTGCTTCTTGCTTTTTCCTCACAGTTGACCACAAGGAGCAGCTGGAGCGGACGTTGGGCCTGACCATCCTGCGGAGTGGCGTGGGGCCGGTGAGTAAGGAGTGGCTGGGCTGCGGCACCCTGGGTCTGGCTGCTGGTGAAGCCTGGGGTGCGGATGTTCCCCGGGGGCGGACGCTCGCCGGGGGTGGGCGCTCGTGGGAGGGGGGCCTAGGCTCACGGGGGCCGGGAGTTCACGGATGCGAGGGGGCAGCACTGCCGGTGTGGATCACGTGACATGGTGTGCTGGCCCGTGTGACCTGGTTTGTGTTGCCTCTGAAATTGTAATCTGCTGTTCCCCTGAGGAAAATGGTCACGCGAGCAAAATAGAGACGCTCCAGGGACCTGAATGTTTTAGAATTGACAAGTGCATGAAAATGCCTACGTCAGAGAATTTACTCCTTCTTTACCGGGTGTGGTGTCTTCATTGTTTAAGGAGCCATCTGTGGGCAACGGCAGGCGGACAAGTGCTTCTGCGGTGTGACCTGGTCTATGAGGCACGGGGCACAGTGCTTCTGAGGTGTGACCTGGTCTATGAGACACGGGGCGAGTGCTTCTGAGGTGTGACTTGGTCTATGAGACACGGGGAAGCAGTGCTTCTGCGGTGTGACTTGGTCTATGAGGCACGGGGCGAGTGCTTCTGCGGTGTGACCTGGTCTATGAGGCACAGGGCACAGTGCTTCTGAGGTGTGACTTGGTCTATGAGGCACGGGGCGAGTGCTTCTGAGGTGTGACTTGGTCTATGAGGCACAGGGAAGCAGTGCTTCTGAGGTGTGACCTGGTCTATGAGGCACGGGGCGAGTGCTTCTGAGGTGTGACCTGGTCTATGAGGCACGGGGCACAGTGCTTCTGAGGTGTGACTTGGTCTATGAGGCACAGGGAAGCAGTGCTTCTGAGGTGTGACTTGGTCTATGAGGCACGGGGCGAGTGCTTCTGCGGTGTGACTTGGTCTATGAGACACGGGGCGAGTGCTTCTGCGGTGTGACTTGGTCTATGAGACACGGGGCGAGTGCTTCTGAGGTGTGACTTGGTCTATGAGGCACAGGGAAGCAGTGCTTCTGAGGTGTGACTTGGTCTATGAGGCACGGGGCGAGTGCTTCTGAGGTGTGACTTGGTCTATGAGGCACAGGGCGAGTGCTTCTGAGGTGTGACTTGGTCTATGAGGCACGGGGAAGCAGTGCTTCTGAGGTGTGACTTGGTCTATGAGGCACAGGGAAGCAGTGCTTCTGATGTGTGACTTGGTCTATGAGGCACAGGGAAGCAGTGCTTCTGCCGTGTGACTTGGTCTATGAGGCACAGGGAAGCAGTGCTTCTGAGGTGTGACTTGGTCTATGAGACACGGGGCGAGTGCTTCTGCGGTGTGACTTGGTCTATGAGGCACGGGGCGAGTGCTTCTGAGGTGTGACCTGGTCTATGAGACACGGGGCGAGTGCTTCTGAGGTGTGACTTGGTCTATGAGGCACGGGGCGAGTGCTTCTGCGGTGTGACTTGGTCTATGAGGCACAGGGAAGCAGTGCTTCTGCGGTGTGACCTGGTCTCTGAGACACGGGGCGAGTGCTTCTGCGGTGTGACCTGGTCTCTGAGACACGGGGCGAGTGCTTCTGCGGTGTGACCTGGTCTCTGAGGCTGGCAAGGTGTCTGCCTTTCCAAGGTGGCCTGTCCGTCACTCCTCCACGACCGGGCACTGTGCCCTTTAACCCTTGGGGCTGGCCGGCACCGCCGTCGGAGCCTGTGACCCCGTGGTGAGCGGTGTGCGGAGCCGTGTCCCCTCGGGAGGGGCCGTAGCCACTCGTCAGCCGGCGTGGGCTGACGCCAATCTGTGCCGTCTTGTTTGCAATCCCTGACTCCGCAGGGCGAGCCGCGGCGGGTAATTAACCGTGGAGGACGCGTGTCTGGGAGTGCTGGCTGCGGCGCGGCAGGGACGTCCTGGCGGAACCACTCGAGGGTTAGTGCCGCTTCGGAGACGGGGGGCGTGGGCTCTTGAAACGTGAATCCGCCTCGCCGGGGCTCTCCACGGTGCTGCGCACGGCGGTGCCACTCCAGGGCCGGGGGCTGGCGCCTGCCCGCCCGCCCGGGCCACTCCGCCACTGGCGGCAAGGGCTGTGACCACCGGACCCCCCCCGCCCCGGCGGCCACCTGGGCCTGGCGGGTGCCGGCTGAGTGCGCCCCTGGGTCGTGCCGGCCGAGGCCGGGATGGCGGGGCATCGGCCGGCGGGGCTCCCTGCTCTGCCTTCAGCAGCCACTGAACAGAGGTTCCCTGGCCATGGCGTTTCCTGAGGGTGAAGCCCCTCTGTCTGGAGCAGGCTGGAGGCAATGGAGTGGCAGGGGAGGGAAGAAGTCCAGCCCCGCGCCCGACATGAAGGGACCCTTCCCGATGACGTGGCCTGCCGCCCCGAGGAAGGAGGAGCGGGCCCCACGCCCGCGGGCCCCTTCCACGACTCAGAAGACCGTCCGTCCGAGGGCGGAGTCCGCGGCGGCCCGCTTAGCGTGGGCCCTGAGGAGCCGGAGGGCGGGGCACCGGGCCTCCTCCTCCCTCACGCCCCTCCTGCCGCCCGGTCCTGACTCTGCCCACCCCCCAGGCGTCAGAGCCCAGGACGGCCCGGGCTTCGCACCCGGTGCTCGGCTTCCACTCTCAGAAGGGCCACGCCTTCTCTCCGAGCAGAAGCGGAAGCCTGGGGCTCGACTTGCTCCTTCGGGGCCCCAGCTGTTGTGATGGAGGTTGACTGTTGGCACCCAGACCCGCTGGGCTCAGAGACGGTTCCGGGTCAGGCCGGTCTCAGCGGGTGAGGCCCCAGTACGGTGCAGGACAAAGCCCTTCCCCGTCCGTGGGCTCCGGGCCCACAGCCCTGCACGTTCCCTCCCGCCTCCTCCCCACCCTCGAAAGCGCCGGCGCGGGGGGGGGGGGGGGGGTTAAGGGCACGCATCTGTGGCAGGTTCCTAACAGCAAACGTGGAGGGAGGGCGATGAGCGAAGACAGCCGTCCGTCGGAAGCTGTCATCTCTTCCTCTTTCTGGGAACCGGATCTTGAGGATTCTGATTTTTAAAAGATGTTTCTCATTCCTGATTCTGGAATATGAAATGGGGTCTGATTACCAGAAATCTGGCGGCATTGATGGGTCTCTCACCGGCGTTTGCGATTCACAAACGTGATGGCAGACAGTAGAATTAAAACCTTTTAAGCCAAACAGAAATATCTCAAAACAAAAATTTAGAGGTAATGAACAAATTGCAGTGCACACCCGCGTTCCTAATAGACGAGAGATGTTTTGATGCATTTCAGATCCTAAAAGCTTTCCCATTTTATTCACGTTAGGGTGGCGGTATTGCATCCCAAGGACGGTTATAGCAAGGCTCAGCACGTGGGGAGCAGAGTGCTGTGGGGGCCGTTTGCCAGGCCTGGCGCTTCCAGCGTGCCAGAAGAGGCCTGCCTGCCACGGGGCGGGCTCCGGGGGGGCCGGCCAGCAGCTGCAGTGACCGCTGCCTGGCCTTGGAGTCGGGCAGCTCCGCGGGGGCCCGCCCGGTGCCCGCCCAGGGGGCGCGGGGAGCCCAGAGCGGCACCTTCCAACACGAGTCCACCTCGGGCTGCCAGGGCCCAGCGAGGGCGGACGCCCCGCCCCCCACCTCGATGGGAAAGGGCTGTCTGCAGACCCGGGGGCTGATGTCAGACACGGCTGACTCCCAGACATTTCCCCAGCCTGGTGGCCGTTTATCCCGCCTCCAGCCTTCCTCACCTTCTCCCGTCCACAGCTCCGTGCTTCTGCTGTCCCCGCTGGAGACTCGGAGCTCATTGGATGTGTGAGAAAATGGCATCCTTTCCTTTCCTCGGCTCCCACCTAGCCACTTCCTCTCCGCTGGAAGAGATTTGCTGCTGTAGATAGCGTTCATCAAAGTCCCAATCCAAGCCAGGTGTGGGGGCTCATGTCTGTAATCCCAGCGACGAGAGGCAGCGATTAGGAGGAGCGAGGTTTGAGGCCAGGCCCAGGCAGGAAGCTAGCGAGGCCCTATCTCACCCAATAAATGGACGCGATGGAACGTATCTGTAATCCTGTCTACTCTGGAGGTTCACTAAAATAAGATTAGGGATCCAATTTCCCAAGGATTGCTGGGAGGACCTTGATAGTAAATGCAGACTTAGGTCAGACAGATGAGCAAGAGGAGGGGCGGCGTGCCTGAGGCCATGTCCCTAGGAAGCCGGGGACAGGCTCAGGCCTGCCCAGCTGCCCGGCGCGGGTCACTGGGTCCAGGCCGGACCGGAGGCAATGAATGTAAGCGAGGCCTCTGTCCACAGGGGGAGCAGCCCCCTGGGAGGAATGCTGGGGAGCCTGCCCCGGGCTGCCAGGGGGCCGGGGGCTTCGCCAGGCCCGCGGATCTGTCCACTGGGCCCCAGGTGTAGGGGCCTGGCTGCCCCTCATTGGGGCCAGCTGACAGGGCCGAGAGGACAGCCAGCGAGCAGGCCACCCACGGAGGGTCCCGGCCCACTGATGTCCTTGGTTTCAGGCCAAGGCTCAGAGCTGCACACAGTGAGCGGTCGGACAGTCGGATATCCCAAACCTCATCTTTAGAGCTAGAGCCAAAGGGCACAGATGGAAAAGGGGGAAGAAAGCAGTACAGCAAGGCAAGCTATCTGTGGAAAATAAAGTAAACACAACCCGACCCTCTGGCTCAGAAGTCACACTTGTAGACATTTAAAGAGCTCAGTCACCAAGTGAAGCATAGAAACAAAAGCATCTCACTACCCCCCTCCAAAAATAAAAAAAAAGAAGAAGAAGGAACAAACTTAAAATATAAATCTAGGGCTGGGGATATAGCCTAGTGGCAAGAGTGCCTGCCTCGGATACACGAGGCCCTAGGTTCGATTCCCCAGCACCACATATACAGAAAACGGCCAGAAGGGGCGCTGTGGCTCAAGTGGCAGAGTGCTAGCCTTGAGCGGGAAGAAGCCAGGGACAGTGCTCAGGCCCTGAGTCCAAGGCCCAGGACTGGCAAAAAAAAAAAAATATATATATATATATATATAAATCTAGCTGGGCACCAGTGGTTCACACCTGTAATCCTTGCTACTCAGGAGCCTGAGATCTAAGGATCACCATTCAAATCCAGAGGGGCAGGAAAGTCTGTGAAATTCTTACCTCCAATTAACCACCAGAAAACAGGAAGTGGCACTATGGCTCAAAGTGGTAGAGTGCTAGCCTTGAGCAAAAGAGCTCCAAGGCAGTGCCCAGGCCCCGAGTTCAAGCTCCAAGACCAAATATATGCACACCTGTATATATGTATATATATATGTATGTATGTATCTAAATACATATACATATGTAATCTGATTACACTATACTGCTTGAGGGACAGCTATATAGAGAATGTGGGGTGTACAGTAGGTGTGGAATGTACAGTAGGGATGGGGTGTGCCATAGCATGTGAGGTGTATACTGGATGTGTTGTGTACAGAGTGTGGAGTGTACAATAGGGTGTGGGGTGTACTGTAACATCTAGGGTAACAGTGGTGTGTAGGGTGTACAGTGGGTATAGGGTATAGAGAGCGTGTGGGATGTACAGTAGGGTGTGGGGTGTGCCATAACATGTAGGGTATCCAGTAGTGCATAGTCTGGTCCAGGTGTCTTTGTACACTCAGCACCTCTGTGCACAGCTTAGGAAAGGAGAGCCGCACCCACCCTGCACAAGTTCTTCTCACCCCTGCGTGTGCACGCACGGAGGAGTGGCCTGGATCTGGCTGAGCCGCGGTGGGCCGGGCCAGCGGTGTGCCCGGGCCTCCGACCCTCGGGGGCTCTGGTGCCATCGCTCCGGTCCTCACTCGTTCACGATGACCTGGCCTGGCGTTGTGGTGGGCACTGCAGAGCACAGCGAGGCTGTAAGTTGTCCTTCGCCTCGGAGGAGGCTGTGTCGAGAAGCAGGAATGCCGTGTGCGTGGCAGAGGCGGGAGAGGTGCTCCAGGAGTCCTCCCGGGGCTCCGTGCCCCATGCTCGGGGCACCCCAGAACCACAGAGGCTGTGTGAGCATGGGCATTATCTGACTGGGGTGCCGGTTGTCTGCTTATAGGCATCGGGGACTCCTGCCAGCCTATGGCTGTGATGTCCCTTGCTGCGACTGGAGGGTGGAGGTGGAGACCCCTGTAGCCACAGCCACCTGAGAGCCCAGCAGAAACCCAGGGCCGCAGACGCGCCCAAGAACACAACCTCGGAGAACACGTTAGCTTCCTGCCAGAGCCAGGCGGTGATGGGCTGAGGGGCGGCTGCCAGGAGCCAGGGGCGGCTGCCAGGA
The DNA here is from genome assembly GCF_023159225.1 of Perognathus longimembris pacificus. Taxonomy (NCBI): domain Eukaryota; kingdom Metazoa; phylum Chordata; class Mammalia; order Rodentia; family Heteromyidae; genus Perognathus; species Perognathus longimembris. Next base: position 95,890 of record NW_025959899.1, on the reverse strand, counting down.
GCCGGGGCCGGCTGCCAGGAGCCAGGGCCGGCCTTGTGCTGGGCCCCAGGACACTGAAGAGCCAGGACGGCCCTGTGGTAGGTCAGGGATCCCTCCTGTGCCACCTGCGGGGGCTTCCTCCCCCCTTACGATTCTGCACACACCTCATTTTGCTCTAATCTACATTTTCTTGACAGGGGACACAGGATTTTTTTTTTTTCCTCCTAAATGCGAAAGTACATCCGTCCCAAGGAAAGCCCGCGGACTTGTCGATATTTCTAATTTGTGTTTGTAAAGGGAAATCTGCATGACGCCACATTCAATATCTGTGACCTTGACCGTCTCTGGCCACTCTGGGCCTCAGCCTTCCCACTTCCCACAGCCACAGGTACTGCCACGGAGGCTGGGACCCAACTGGCCCGTCCTCGCCCCAGCTTGGACAGGACGGGCCGGGAGCCACAGCCCTCCACCCCGACACGCGGTGACAAAGCTCACAGGCTCCCTTAATTAACCGCAGTAGATGTATCGACGAGTGTGAGTTTATTACAAACACTGTTTTCAGCTGAAGCGCCCCCCAGGGAGCCGCCCCCCCCCCCCCCCCCCCGTGTCGCCTGGGCCCTCGAAGCCTCCCTGGCTCAAAGGAAGGAGAGCAGACGGGGGAGGTGGCAGTTGCCATAGCAACAAATTCTCTTCCGTTCAGGATCAGGGTAAACAGACACGTAGGATGACGACGAAAGCCACGTGGGCGGCGGCGATGGGGGCTGCCCCTCTCACGCCTTCTTCTCTGACATTGTCTTACGTTCTCTTAGAGCATGAGTCATGGGTGCTTCCGTGGCCGGGCAGGGCTTACGTTCTGAGGCCGGGCTTGGGTGCTGTCTTTCACTGTGTTCCCCTGAGACACAGAGGCTCCATGGTGGCTCCTCTCCATGGAGTGCAGGCCGGCTCCCGTGGGCTCCGAGACTGACGCACGCCGGCTCCCGTGGGCTCCGTGACTGTGTGCACGCCGGCTCCCGTGGGCTCCGTGACTGTGCGCACGCCGGCTCCCGTGGGCTCCGTGACTGACGCACGCCGGCTCCCGTGGGCTCCGTGACTGTGTGCAGGCCGGCTCCCGTGGGCTCCGTGACTGACGCACGCCGGCTCCCGTGGGCCCCGTGACTGACGCACGCCGGCTCCCGTGGGCCCCGTGACTGACGCACGCCGGCTCCCGTGGGCCCCGTGACTGACGCACGCCGGCTCCCGTGGGCTCCGTGACTGACGCACGCCGGCTCCCGTGGGCTCCGTGACTGTGTGCAGGCCGGCTCCCATGGGCTCCGTGACTGTGTGCAGGCCGGCTCCCGTGGGCTCCGTGACTGTGTGCACGCCTGCTCCCGTGGGCCCCGTGACTGACGCACGCCGGCTCCCATGGGCTCCGTGACTGTGTGCACGCCGGCTCCCGTGGGCTCCGTGACTGTGTGCACGCCGGCTCCCGTGGGTTCCGTGACTGTGCGCACGCCGGCTCCCGTGGGCTCCGTGACTGTGTGCCTGCCGGCTCCCGTGGGCCCCGTGACTGACGCACGCCTGCTCCCGTGGGCTCCATGACTGTGTGCACGCCGGCTCCCGTGGGCCCCGTGACTGACGCACACCGGCTCCCGTGGGCCCCGTGACTGACGCACGCCGGCTCCCGTGGGCTCCGTGACTGACGCACGCCGGCTCCCGTGGGCTCCGTGACTGACGCACGCCGGCTCCCGTGGGCTCCGTGACTGTGTGCACGCCGGCTCCCGTGGGCTCCGTGACTGTGTGCACGCCGGCTCCCGTGGGCTCCGTGACTGACGCGCGCCGGCTCCCGTGGGCTCCGTGACTGTGTGCATGACGGCTCCTGTGGGCCCTGTGACTGTGTGCACGCCGGCTCCCGTGGGCTCCATGACTGACGCACGCCGGCTCCCGTGGGCTCCGTGACTGACGCACGCCGGCTCCCGTGGGCCCCGTGACTGACGCACGCCGGCTCCCGTGGGCTCCGTGACTGTGCGCACGCCGGCTCCCGTGGGCCCCGTGACTGTGTGCACGCCGGCTCCCGTGGGCTCCGTGACTGACGCACGCCGGCTCCCGTGGGCTCCGTGACTGTGCGCACGCCGGCTCCCGTGGGCTCCGTGACTGTGTGCAGGCCGGCTCCCGTGGGCTCCGTGACTGACGCACGCCGGCTCCCGTGGGCTCCGTGACTGACGCACGCCGGCTCCCGTGGGCCCCGTGACTGACGCACACCGGCTCCCGTGGGCTCCGTGACTGTGTGCACGCCGGCTCCCGTGGGCTCCGTGACTGTGTGCACGCCGGCTCCCGTGGGCTCCGTGACTGACGCACGCCGGCTCCCGTGGGCCCCGTGACTGACGCACACCGGCTCCCGTGGGCTCCGTGACTGTGTGCAGGCCGGCTCCCGTGGGCTCCGTGACTGTGTGCATGACGGCTCCCATGGGTTCCGTGACTGTGTGCACGCCGGCTCCCGTGGGCCCCGTGACTGACGCACGCCGGCTCCCGTGGGCTCCGTGACTGACGCACGCCGGCTCCCGTGGGCTCCATGACTGTGCGCACACCAGCTCCCGTGGGCCCCGTGACTGACGCACGCCGGCTCCCGTGGGCTCCGTGACTGACGCACGCCGGCTCCCATGGGCTCCGTGACTGTGTGCACGCCGGCTCCCGTGGGCTCCGTGACTGACGCGCGCCGGCTCCCGTGGGCTCCGTGACTGACGCATGCCGGCTTCTGTGGGCCCTGTGACTGTGCTCACACCGGCTCCGGTGGGCTCCGTGACTGTGTGCCTGCCGGCTCCCGTGGGCTCCGTGACTGACGCACGCCGGCTCCCGTGGGCTCCGTGACTGTGTGCACGCCGGCTCCCGTGGGCTCCGTGACTGACGCACGCCGGCTCCCGTGGGCTCCGTGACTGGGTCCATGACAGCTCCTCTGGCTCTACCTAGAGTCCAGAGTTTGTATCAGAAATTATTATTATTTTTTACATAAGATTACCCTGAACTTTGGAGAGGCTTATGAGCCCTCTCAGTCTGTAGTATTCCAGAAATTCTTCCTCCCTCTCCACCCACGAGACCACAGGAGGCAGCCTATCAAGGAAGCGGGCAGCCAGCCTCCCGCTCTGTGTTCTTGAGATGCTACAGCTAACAGCTGGGTGAATCCTTACCCGCCCCCCCCGCAAGATCTATTCTCAATACCACCTGTGATGTGCACACCATTTCCTTCTCCCAGGTGACACACACCACAGATGAGGAAACAGAGGCATGAGCAAGTGCCAGGCCAGCAGCAGCAGCCAGGCAAACCCCAGGCAGCCTGGCTTCCCAGGCTGCATCCTGGCCCCAAATTGCATGTCACTAGAACTAAGGTCAGAAAGGCCTTGAACACAGCCTTTTGCTGAAGGAGCTTTTGTCCTCCTAAGGTAGGAAAGTACCCACAAGAGGGATGGGTTCTAGTTTTGTGCATAGTCTCTGATGAGACCGTCCCATGTCTCCCTGAACACCACACAGCAGCCAAGGCCCAACCTTCTGGGTTCCTCCAGGTCTCTCACAATGCATGGGCACAGCTGGCAGAGCTGCCCCATCCAGGTAGACTACATGGTGACCACTCAGGGAGGAGAACAGGTGGCTCCGATGGTAGGCTACATGGTGACTACTTGGGGAGGGGAACAGGTGGCTCCGATGGTAGGCTACATGGTGACCACTCAGGGAGGGGAACAGGTGGCTCCAATGGTAGACTACATGGTGACCACTTGGGGGGGGGAACAGTGGCTCCAATGGTAGGCTACATGGTGACCATATGGGGAGGGGAACAGGTGGCTCCGATGGTAGGCTACATGGTGACCACTCAGGGAGGGGAACAGGTGGCTCCAATGGTAGGCTACATGGTGACCACTCAGGGAGGGGAACAGGTGGCTCTGATGGTAGGCTACATGGTGACCATATGGGGAGGGGAACAGGTGGCTCCGATGGTAGACTACATGGTGACCATATGGGGAGGGGAACAGGTGGCTCCGATGGTAGGCTACATGGTGACCACTCAGGGAGGGGAACAGGTGGCTCTGATGGTAGGCTACATGGTGACCATATGGGGAGGGGAACAGGTGGCTCCGATGGTAGACTACATGGTGACCACTCAGGGAGGGGAACAGGTGGCTCCAATGGTAGACTACATGGTGACCACTCAGGGAGGGGAACAGGTGGCTCCAATGGTAGACTACATGGTGACCACTCAGGGAGGGGAACAGGTGGCTCCGATGGTAGACTACATGGTGACCACTCAGGGAGGGGAACAGGTGGCTCCGATGGTAGGCTACATGATGACCACTCAGGGAGGGGAACAGGTGGCTTGGGTGGTAGACTACATGGTGACCACTCAGGGAGGGGAACAGGTGGCTCCGATGGTAGGGTACATGGTGACCACTCAGGGAGGGGAACAGGTGGCTCCGATGGTAGACTACATGGTGACCACTTGGGGAGAGGAACAGGTGGCTCCAATGGTAGTCAACATGGTGACCATATGGGAAGGAAACAGGTGGTTCAGATTGCAGACAACATGGTGACCATATGGGGTGGGGAACAGGTGGCTCCAATGGTTGACTACACGGTGACCACTCAGGATGGAAACAGATGACTCTGATGGTCGACTACTTGGCCCTAGGAACATGTGGCCCCAGACACCCCCCTGGTGGGGGTTGTGGCCCTCACTGCTCCCCTGGTGGGTGGGTCACCTGGCCACCCCCCTTGTGGGTGGGTGTGACCCTTACTGCCCCCCTGGTGGGTGTGCATGGCCCTCATCACCCCCCTGGTGGGGTGCATGGCCCTCACAGCTCCCTTTGTGGGTGGATGTCCCTAGCCACCCCCCTGGTGGGTGGGTGTGACCCTAACCTCCCCCCCAGTGGGTGGGTGTGGCCCTCACTGCCTCATTCTGGATGTTGAGGATGTTCTGACCTCTCCTCCCCATGGGCCTCACTGGAAGTACATTTCCTACCTTGGGCCACTTGGTCTTTGGTCCCTCTGGCATGGAAGACCCCTGCAGGACACCACTGGCTTGTGGTATGCTCCTGTAAGGCACCCTCTGCCTTTCTAGTGTACACAGAAACTCCAAGTCTCTGCACCTAGTGCCAGGGTTCGTAAACACCGGGGTTCTGTCACTCTTAGGACATTATTAGTAATCAGTAAAACAAAACAATCAAAAGTCAACCTAAAACACTTGCTAAGATTAAAAAACAACAACAAAAAACCCTCCTATCAGAGCAGACACAATCAATGCTGCTATTTTCTTCTCAGTGTGCCATTCAGGGACAGGATCTGCCATGTACACATCTCCTGGCAACCAGGCTTAGTTTTCCAGTGTCTCTCCAGCCCCAGGTGAAGCCGTGGGCATAAAGCAAGAGTCTACCCTACTGAAGGTGGCTTGCCAGCAGGAGTTACAGGTGACAGGATAACAGGGCCACACCAGCCTTTGCCTGTTCACCCCTGCAGAAACAAGAGGCCCCAGCACACCTGATTGACAAACCTTGGCATTCCATGTGCCCTGGATACAGCTCTCCCACCCCATCCTGCAGGACTTGGTCTCGGATGTGGGTCCTGTTCTCAGTCATGCTGCATGTGCTTCAACCCCAGGGTCCCATCGCCAGTGGGTCCCTCTGTGGCCCCAGGCTCTTGCCGCCAGCGATATAGCATCATCAGCTGGTACCAGTGTCCCTGGGATGGCAAAAAAGGACCATAAACAAGGTGGTGTCACACAGCCACACCACAGAAAGTAATCGTCACTGTTCTGGAAGCTGAGGTCCCACTGAGAACCGTGCTCCCACTGAAAACTCTGGAGTGGGCCTGTCCAGTGTTCGCCGGATTCTGGGCCACCACAGTCCTTGGCTGGTAGATGACTCACTCCAATCCTGCCTCCACAGTCATGCCTCCACAATCATGCACCTGGACGCCGCCCCTCGGGGGACCCCTTCTAGGTCCTTGACCCCAGCCAGGCTCCCAGACAAGCTGGGGAGGAGCCATGGAAACGTTTCCCATGAGGAAAGACCATCTTGTCTATGTGGACAGAACAAGGTTTGGTTTTAGAATCAGAGTGTGCATGATACTTCCAGTGAGGGACCTCTTCTCCTGACCACCCATGCCCTTGTCAGTTACAGACCACTAGGAACCCCACACAGGAAGAGCACCTACACATAGGGAGAACACCACATACAGGCAGAGCACCACACGACCAGGGAGAGCACTCCACACAGAGAGAGCACCACACACACACAGGGAGAACACCACACAGGGAGCACTCCTTCCTCCTAAGATTATGGCCCAAGCTTCTCAGTGAGGGAGGTACAGTGCCTACTCTTGTTTTCTGAGACATAGTTGGAAGACACTCAGAAGAAAAGGCAGCTTGGCCATAGCAAACCACATAGAAGTTGTTAACATGCGTGTCCTTGCATGAAGGAGGTCGTGGTTCGACTATGAAATGTCCCCACAGGCTGGTCTTGAACACATGGGTACCACGGTGGAGCTATCTGGGGGCCTGCAGAGGCTTTGGAAGGTGAGCCTGGCTGGAAGGCCAACATGGAGTATGCCTTTGAGGGTGGAGCCCCCAGCTCCTTCCCCTTCTCTACTTCCTGGGTGCCATGATGAGCTGACAGCTCTGAAACTGGGGCTCAAATCAGACTTTCCTGCCTTAAGTCATTTCAGGTGTCGGGTCACAGTGATGTAGAACCAACTATTGCCAAAGATGGGTACTGGGAGTGGGGCTGTTGCTATGACTACACCAACCAACCCCATGATGGTGCTGGAAGTGGGGTTATTGTGAGCACACTGACCATGTGATGGTTCTGGGAGTGGGGTTGTTGCTATGGCTACACTGACCCGATGGTTCTTGAGTATGTGGCACTGGTTTACAGAGGAATTTAGAGACGCAGCTGGGAGAGCCTAGAATGCTATGAACAGAGTTTCACGGTGAAGCTGGGGAGGTGATAGGAAAATGGGCTCCCAAGTCCAGGCACATGGTGTCCTGTGCATGAAATTTCTCCTGCAAAAGGAGCACCTATCTCAATGTCCTTATTTTTTTATATTTAATAGTTGAACAAAGGAGGTGCCATACAACAAAAGTTTATGAATACATCTTGGTCAGTGTCACCCCTTCAACATTCCCATCTTCTTTCAACCCACCCCTTCCTTTACTCTTCTTAAAATTGTGGTTCATACAACAAATTCTTGACTACATTCTCCCCTTTCCCTTTCATTCATCTTCCCCTCCTCTCTGTCAGTGTTATCATGTGTTTAATCCACTCTCCCTGTTTCTCTCCACCCTTCAGTGGACAGGAGAATATACTGTAGTGTCACCCCTCCCACCCACCAGGATCTCCCTTTCTTACTCAAAGATGTAACTGTTTTGATGAGCATTGGACTCCATGTTCCGTGGCAGTGTGCCCCTGTGATGGTTAGTCTGCCATGCTCACACCTGGCGCTTACTCTCTCACCGATGGTGACAGCATGCTTGGCCTCACGACAGAGTACCACAGGTGGGGGTGGGGAGCACCCCCGGGAACCATCTCGTCCGACCTCCAGAGGTTGTGAGAGGCCTCTCTCCTGGCAAGGCCCCTCTCCCTGCACATGGACAGTGTCCTCTGATGTCCTCGACGGCTAGCCCCTTGTGCTGTGTCAGTGCCCTAACCCCCTCTTCTCTGTGGTAGCACTGGGGTGGTTCAAGGCCTTGTGCTTGCTAGCCAGGTATTCTACCCTTTGAGCCACACTTCCAACCTTCTTTGCTTTAGTTATTTTACAAATAATGTCACCCATTTGTCTCCATAGTCTGGACTATGTTCTTATTTACACTTCCAGCATAGAAGGGACTACAGACATGTGCCCCTACCCCAAGTTTTTATTGGTTGAGATAAGGTATTGCTGACTTTTCGTACAAGCTGATCTTGAACTATGATCCTTGCAATCTCCGCCTCCATGTAGCTTAACCCCACACCTGGCATAGCATCTTTTTGTAAGGAAGACTCCAGTCCTACTGGACCAGGACCACCTCACTTCACCTTTTCCCCAAATGCAGCTACCCTCTGAGGCCCTTGGGGCTCAGAATTTTGGAGAGACATGATTCAGCCACAACACTGACCCATGATACTGATCCACTGGTGTCTCATTAAACTTCAGGGGTTCTTATTCTGTAATATTAAAAGATGATGTTGGGGGCTGGGGATATAGCCTAGTGGCAAGAGTGCCTGCCTCGGATACACGAGGCCCTAGGTTCGATTCCCCAGCACCACATATACAGAAAACGGCCAGAAGCGGCGCTGTGGCTCAAGTGGCAGAGTGCTAGCCTTGAGCGGGAAGAAGCCAGGGACAGTGCTCAGGCCCTGAGTCCAAGGCCCAGGACTGGCCAAAAAAAAAAAAAAAAAAAGATGATGTTGGCCATCCTAGCTCCTAAGAAAAAGCCCATACCACTGTATTCTGTTGAATGAAACACAAAACAAACAGTAAGAAAATTCTGCCAAGGAAAACAGGCAGAGTGAATGAGTGAATGGATGGATGGATGGATGGATGAGTGGAATTTAAATGTGAATCTTAGAAGCATAATAATGATATTATTTGGTCCAAAGTCCTCTATCTGTTTGGTCTTGGCCATCCAACCTCAGCACTGAAGTCAGAACTGCCTGTTGGTGTCAACCAGCCGCCAAGTGGCTGCTGTTGCTGCCGTTCAGGTGTAGGAAGAGCCTTGGCAGGAGGAGGGGAGAGGCTGTGTGTGCCGGCGGGTGTGTGGGAGGACGTGCGTGGCGCTGGGCCTGGCCCACTGGCAGTTTTGGTGGAGGACTGTGCTCCCCTCCCCCAGGGAGGCCCAGGTGTGCTGCTCTGCTTCCCCTAGCTGCCAGCGCAGCTCGCTGAGATGAGACTAGCCGGAGCCTCGCAGAGGCAGGCCAGAAAGACCCTGACGTGGACGCAGTATGAATCATGGTGTGGTTTTGCTGTTTCCACGGGGCTGATCAATGGGTAAGAGCCGTTGCATTTTGGTGCAGCAGGTACAGGAATGGATTTGTTTGGGAAATGTCAGTGGTGCTTTGTGATACTAAAGGGGAACTGTCCAGATCTTCTCTACGTGAGTGCAAACAAATTCTGGTCCTCAAAGCCCTGCTAATATATAACATTCAATTTGTAATTTCCAGTCCATCTTAGATTATGGGAATGAAAAGCAATATTTAATCCCTCGTTAACACATGAATGAGCGGAAGCTGTCATTTTCAACCAGACAATAACAGGATTATCTCAAGAACTGTCAGTTTATGTGAAAACATTATGTTGCCCAAATTTTCATAAAAATTAGCAATGGATAATATTCAAGATCAGAGCAATAGAAAGAGAAAAATCTGCATTCATGTTAATAAATATTCATATTTGCCTGCTCAGGAGATGAAAATCTAATCAAGGGGCTATTGATGCACTGGCATTTTTTTTTAACCAAGACGTTTCATCTAAATTGGGTTTGATATGGAAATGAGTCTCCCTGGAGGCCTCAGGCCACGAGCTCTCGGGGACTGTGGGCTGGGCCCTGCGTGGGCTCTGCCCCTTGCACACGCTGCCTGCCACGGTGTTCAGGTTAGGAACTCCCGCGCCCACCCTCAGAGGCCAGCACAGCGGAGTGGGGGCGCACACACCCTTTTACAAAGAGGATAAAAACGAGTTTCATGGCAGTTCACTCCTAGCAACTGCAGGGCTGAAATTGTCTGTGTTTCTGCTTTTGTTGACAATTACCATAAATCAGAAGACCCTGTGCATGGAGCTTCATGAAATATGTATGATCTTAAAAGGAAAGATGGTAGCCATAGGATGTTACCTTGAGTGTGTACGTGTGGACACACGTGTGTGTATGTGATGTGTGTGTACACACGAGTGTGAGTGCGCATGCACGTGTGTGTGAGTGCTTGGGATGTGTGTGTGCACACATGTGCTTGGCATGTGTAGGAGTCCCTGCACTCTGCAAGGCTTCCTTGCCACACACATCAATGGCGTTTGAAGACTCGGTGTTCAGTAGCTCCCAGCCCCGAAGCATGGCTGTGCATCGATCCTACAACCACGTGTCCGTGGAGTCCCACTGCGCCGTCGGGAGCCCTGTGTCCGCTCCTCTGGGCCAGCAGGGTCATCTGTGAGGAACAGAACCCATCTGAGCCTGAGCCCAGGGCGGCTCCACTAGAGCCACCACCTCACCACGCAGCCTCCTGGCTCACGACATTTCCAGCGTACGGGGCAGGATTGCCCGTAGCCCGTGGCTGTGTTTATGCCAACGTACATGGGGAACGGGTCCCAACTTGCCTCCCTCGCACTTCCCCACGCCGCGGGGCGGGCTTGCTCGCACCCTCTCCGGGAACGCCCCGTCCCTGCGGTGTGGGAGGAAGTTCATGTCACTGCAGTGTCCCCTCCCCAGGCGGCCCCACCCCTCCCCTCCCAGACCCTGCCGAGTGACTGTCTCCTGTATGGCTGCTCTTCCAGAGGGTGCCCAGCCAGGGCTGACACACACGCCCTTACACGCCCACCTGCCAACTGTGCCCTCGTCAGAGCATTTCTGCTCAGGTCCTTTGGCCACAGGAGGAACTTTCAAACGGCCAGAGTTACAAACGCCCACCTGCGTTTGCTGAAGGAAAGGCCCCCGGCTGCTCAGCGCGGACTGTGACAGCTCCGTCCAGGGGTCGCTAGTGTGAGTGTGTCCTCTGGACCTCAGAACTTGTTTCCTGAAAGATGCTCTTGAGAAAAGACAGTGTGCTGCCTCCGTCAGCCCCACTGCCCTCCCCCCCCCGCCCCCACCGCCATGCTCGGGCTTTGTGCATGCAGAGGTCTTCCCAAGGAGCGAGAGGAGGATGTGGGAAGCTGGAATGGGCATGGGAGGAAGAGCGGTCATAAGGAATGAGGATCGCTGTAAACCCCCACCCCGGGTAGCAGCAATGCTCCCAGAGGGGCTGGCAGATAGGGGATAACTGGAAGAATCTGACGCGGGCTGCGGGTCTGGCCTGGCTGTCCGAGGCCAGGGGCTGTGGGGACAGCGGCCTAAAGGACAGCTTTGCTTCTTCTCTGGACTCCTAGGTGAGGCCTCCCTCCCTCCCCAGGCCTCCTGGGCGAGGCCGGCATTGCTGCCTTCTCGGTAGCCACTAGAGGCCGCTCTTACACACCTCTTCTCAGTCGCTAATGGGGTCCTGAAATTAGGGTGACTTAATCCCGCACAAGTTGTCGGGAATTTACCAGGACTTAAAGGATAAAGTAGGGAGGAAAGATGCGAAGAAGAGATGGAAAAACTGACAAATCGGAAGTTTCTGGAACTATCTGTGCCTGGCCTCTCCCTGCCTTCTGGAATTAAGTCTCCTGAGACTGTACAGCCAAAGACCTTGGGCGTTCAGAATTAGCACCAACTTATTTTCTAACATGAACTGAAATTCTCCATGGCCACCACATCAGAAAGATGACGCAGGACCTGAGCAAGGTTGTAGGCAGCTGCTAGCATATATCGTTCACCTGCAGTAAACACTGGGATCCGAGGGGCATGGGTAGGACAGTACTGCAGCGTCCTTGATCTCCCTCCGTGGAAGACTCACGGCTGACCCCGTCTCCAGTCTGGAGAATGGGTCTCGGGACCCCAGGGAGGACCTGCCAGGCCAGTCCACATCCCAGGGCTTCCTCCGAGAGCCGGTCTCTCCAGCGTGGCTGAAGGGAGCTGACACTGAGGCTGCCAGTCCCCCCAGAGGCCCACCTGGCCCTGGTGAGTGCCCCTGGAGCCCTCGCTGCAGTGGCACAGGAACTGAGCAGGCACACTGCCTTGTCCCGCATGAAGGGCACTAGTGATGGGCCTGCCCCCGGGGCTGGCAAGCGCCCAGCAAGGGGGCATCTGTAGCGTCAGGCCATTCTGACTCTAGTCCCTGGGTCTTGTGACGCTGGCAGCAGGACATTCTGTGGCACCGATATGGCTGATGACTCCCAGGACCACAGGTGAGCACCAGGCTCCAAGGACAGGGCCGGTGGGAGGTGGCGGCCTGCTCCTGGCCCCAGGCTCTGAGTGGATGATGCCTTTCTCTTCACTTCGCCCTTTGGGTTTATGACATATTTTGTATCTGAGGAAATCCTGGACCCCTCTTTCCCTACAGCAGTTCAGCCGTCGTAAAGTGAATTGCCGTGTGGGAATTCTGCTTCCGGGATGTCAGTGAGGGGCCTGTGGTCCTCAGGCGGGGCCTGTCCTCGAAGATGGGCTCTAGGCCTGGCCCATACCTCCTGCACTGCGGGCCGGTGGCGGGAGGCAGGGCTAGCCCTGAGCACAGGCCGGGGCCCCGGCAGGAGAAAGCTCCAGGAAACATTTGCCAGAGAGGCTTGATCTCTCAATTAAAAATCATCTTGACGTGGAGGAGGACATGAAAGCTTTCCCTCCCCCACGGTCCTTTTAAAACTTCGCAGTGACAAATGTGGCATTGCAGGGTCGCCTCCCACCCGTGGGGATTGGCTGGAGCTGCCGGGCGGATGCCTCCCCTGCGGGTGGCACTGGGCCCTGTCATCCACGCCTGTCCCGGCGTCTCGGGGCTCCGCCGGGCACATTATCCTATGTTGTGGACATCGCTACTGCAGTTTAAATAGGACAGAAAAACAAACATGAATTTCCTTTTTCCTTCTTTACAGAAGTTTCTGTCTTGCCCTAGATCAGCCGTATCATACATTCTTTTCTTTCCTTACTAAATTGAAAACTTTCACCTTTACCTTGAGGGAAAAGCTTTATGGCTTCCCTGCCACGTGTCTGAATTGTCACTGTCACTACTCCTGTGCCTTGGAGCCACTGTAAGTGAGGTGGATCAATTGAACACAATCACTGAGAATGGAGATGGCTGATCCGATGGCTGGTGCGTGGGTGTCATACACAGGGACACTGCGCAGGGCATCCTGGCTGAGACAGGGCAGACAGGACAAGATTCCACATGGCCTGTTACCCGCAACTGCGCAATTTAATGAACGGTGTACTCCCAGGTTCCCATTCAGTGGTTTTTGGCCATGATGGTGGTAGAGAACTAAAACTCGGATGAGATTGGGGTGAGGCAGGGACTCAGGGGTTTGGGAAGCCCAAGAAAGCCCTACGCATCGTCATCTGCCCTACACAGAGCCAGTCTGAAAATGGCTGGGCTAAGGCAAGGACAGTGGAGGAAGGGTTGAGATGTCTGGCCTCATCATTACTTCTTGGTAGTGTTGAACTAATCACATGACTCCTGGTAGCCTCAGTTTCTTCACACCTCAGACAGCCAAAATGGACCGTGGTGTTGCAGATCCTTCAAGTTGAACAGTCACAACTTCCGGATCCACTTCTGCTAGAGTGGCCAGCTCAGCGCGTGCGCCTGACTCATCCTCAGCCTTGGGTGGATGGCTGAATGGCTGGATGGACAGATGGATGGATGGATGGATGGACGGATGGATGGATGGATGAATGAATGCATGGCCTTGGTGGAGATGGGAATGTGGATGAGTGTTAATGGTGGATGAATGGACAATTGGGTGGGTATGTGGATGAGTTGACTCTTCATGTCCTGTGCTAGGGAGTTTTCCACTGGACAGCTGAAAGTGATGACTTTCTTCATATGCCATATTTCCCTTCCCTTTGAAAAATGTAGCCAGTTCTTGAAATGGGTAGTTTTCAAGTTAAAGCAGGAAATGATTCAATGACAAAATATGATTAGAGTTTTGCTAAATTCATAGGCAGGTTTCCTCCAGGCAGGGTTTGATCCAAAGGCAGACAGGGGTTTCTTTCCATCACCCTACAAAGGTTCAGCAGCAGAGCATCCATAGGTCCTCCTGAGATATCACACCAGGAGCAGCTGGAAGAAAATCCTGCCGCGAAGCACGCTGTGCGTCCTGGCACCACCCGCAGAGTGCAGTGCCGATGGGCTGGGTGCCATTCAGCTGGGGCAAATGACTGCCTCGGAGGAGGACAGCCTCGGGGAGGAGAGCCCCGGGGGAGGAGAGCCTCGGAGGAGGACAGCCTCGGGGAGGAGAGCCCCGGGGGAGGAGAGCCTCGGAGGAGGACAGCCTCGGGGAGGACCACCCCAGGGGAGGACAGCCTCAGGGGAGGACAGCCTCGGAGGAGGACAGCCTCTGGGAGGACCACCCCAGGGGAGGAGAGCCCCAGGGGAGGACAGCCTCCGGGAGGACCACCCCGGGGGAGGACAGCCTCAGGGGAGGACAGCCTCGGAGGAGGACAGCCTCAGGAGGACCACCCCAGGGGAGGAGAGCCCCAGGGGAGGACAGCCTCCGGGAGGACCACCCCGGGGGAGGAGAGCCCCAGGGGAGGACAGCCCCAGGGAGGACAGTCTGGGGAGGACAGCCCCAGGGGAGGACAGCCCCAGGGAGGACAGTCTGGGGAGGACAGCCCCAGGGAGGAGAGCCTCAGGGAGGACAGCCCCAGGGAGGACAGCCTCAGGGAGGACAGCCCCAGGGGAGGACAGCCCCAGGGAGGACAGTCTGGGGAGGACAGCCCCAGGGGAGGACAGCCCCAGGGGAGGACAGCCCCAGGGGAGGACAGCCCCAGGGAGGACAGTCTGGGGAGGACAGCCCCAGGGAGGACAGCCTCAGGGGAGGATAGCCCCAGGGGAGGACAGCCTCAGGGAGGACAGCCCCAGGGGAGGACAGCCCCAGGGGAGGACAGCCTCAGGGAGGACAGCCCCAGGGAGGACAGCCCCAGGGGAGGACAGCCCCAGGGGAGGACAGCCTCAGGGAGGACCACCCCAGGGGAGGACAGCCCCAGGGGAGGACAGCCTCCGGGAGGACAGCCCCAGGGAGGACAGCCCCAGGGGAGGACAGCCCCAGGGGAGGACAGCCCCAGGGGAGGACAGCCTCAGGGAGGACAGCCCCAGGGAGGACAGCCCCAGGGGAGGACAGCCCCAGGGGAGGACAGCCTCAGGGAGGACCACCCCAGGGGAGGACAGCCCCAGGGGAGGACAGCCTCCGGGAGGACAGCCCCAGGGAGGACAGCCCCAGGGAGGACAGTCTGGGGAGGACAGCCCCAGGGGAGGACAGCCTCAGGGAGGACAGCCTCAGAGGGAAGCCCTTACTGTGCACACTGGCGGGGGTTAGGGTTTCGGAGGCACTTAGCCTCTAGGACCCCGTTTCTATTTGGATGTCCTGCGGGGCGGCACGGGTTGCCCCGTGAGGGGCGCAGGCCCCGGGCCTTCATTTCCGTCCCTGGCGGCCTGGCCACACAGGCCTGCGGCAGAGGCTCGCCGTCTGGAGCTCGCCAGCAAACATCACGTCCTGCCCTGTGGACTCAGGCTGTCCCCTGGGGCTCTCCGTGCCTCAGCTTACCTCTGCACCCTTCCTCATGGCCTTCAGACTAGGAACCAAGACACCCCAGGACTGGATTGGGGGGTGGGGGGGGTGGCAGCAGGCTGCCAGAGCCAGCACCAGTGTGCAGGTTTTTATTTTTCCATCCACTTTATGGGGTTGAATTTTACTTGTGTCCATTGCTGTGAGTCCAGTTTATTCTTTTGAGTTCTGCCACTGTGCTTCCATTTTAATCCATGTCCCGGTCTGTTTCTCAGTCCTGATGAAGGGCATGAACACTCTCCCGGGGCACAGTGCTAGTGGCAGCGGGCTGGTGGCTCCTGCACTTGTGCTCTTGAGGAAGCCCCTCCTCGTGGGGTGAGGGCCGGCCTGGTCTGTGTGTCCCCTCCCCGGGGTGGGGGGGGGTCGGGGTCTGTCCAGCATCATCGTAGCCCCTAGTGCTCATTGCAGGAACTCATGCATGTGGTCTGGGGCACGCCTGTCCACCGTGTCTCAGCGGCATGGGTGATCATGTCCATCCACACGCCTGTCCACCGTGTCTCAGCGGCATGGGTGTGCATGTCCATCCACACGCCTGTCCACCGTGCCTCAGCGGCATGGGTGATCATGTCCATCCACACGCCTGTCCACCGTGTCTCAGCGGCATGGGTGTGCATGTCCATCCACACGCCTGTCCACCGTGCCTCAGCGGCATGGGTGATCATGTCCATCCACACGCCTGTCCACCGTGTCTCAGCGGCATGGGTGTGCATGTTCATCCACACGCCTGTCCACCGTGTCTCAGCGGCATGGGTGTGCATGTCCATCCACACGCCTGTCCACCGTGTCTCAGCGGCATGGGTGATCATGTCCATCCACACGCCTGTCCACCGTGTCTCAGCGGCATGGGTGTGCATGTCCATCCACACGCCTGTCCACCCGTGTCTCAGCACCTCTGCCCAGGTGCAGGTGTGGGTGTACATACCCATGTGTATGTGCACATGTGTGAATGTCTTTGCCTACAACGTCATTTTCTATTCACTGATTCATCATTTGCTAAAACAAAGGAGCAGCATGGGCCTGGGGAGGGATTCGAACCCCACCTCATCATCAAGCTTTGACAGGATTAACACTTTCCCTTCTCATTATAAGCCTTATGTCGCACACACAGTGCTCACATAAAAGAAAAGAAACAACAAAAAAGGTGCATTTGACTCCCATTTTCTAGCATCTGCTCTCAGTGCTCTGAAGCTGCGCACACAGGGCTGTCAGAGCGGCCCAGCAGGGAGGGTCCAAGCAGAGAGCATCTGTCATCCCTGCCCTGCGGGGTGGGCCGGGTGGGGGCCGTGGAGATGAGGCCAGCTTTGGGGCCTTTGTTATGTTAACCACCCTCCCCACTCCACCCTGCAGCAGCCGGCTCCTCAAAGGCTCTGCGGCTAGTGGCTGCCCGGCAAAGGTGGCCGGGCTGGCGCGGGGGGAGGCAGGGCCGGGGTGGCCACCCCGGGGGGCCAGTTCACTGCTCTGACTCACAGACAGCACCACCTGCAACCTGCAGCTCACAACCAGCCTTGGCCACAGAGGCCACTGGCAGTGACAGAACCCGTCTCAACCACCAGGAAAGCAGAGGCCCGAGAGACGCAACGGAGCCCGACCGACTCCCCCGGCCCGGTCCCAGGCACCCAGGCCCCACCTGGCCTCGTTCTCCTGCCTCGTTTGCAGCGGGGCAGTTCAGTGCCTTTAGACCGGTGCCTTCCCAGAGCCAGTTGCATCTCAAGTAATTCTAGAAGCAGAAATCTTCCTTTGACTCCAGGCTACACACGTGGAGATGAGGGTCAGGCGAGGCCCCGGCACACCTGACCGGCAGTAGCACCTCCTTTCAGACGCAGGTCAACAGGAGACTAAAGATTAGCCGGGCACACCGGCACCCGTGCTCCCGCCTGTCAGCCTGGCTCCTGAGGAGGCTGAGATCTGAGGATCACAGTTGGAAGCCAGCCCAGGTAGGAGAGTCCATGAGACTCTCGTCTCCAATTAACCGCCAGAAAGCCAGAAGTAGAGCTGTGGCTCCAGAGCTCTAGCCTTGAGCAAAACAGCTCAGGAACAGTGCCCAGGCCCTGAGTTCAAACCCCAGGACCAGCACAGAGGACATTTCAGAGGTCAGCCCTTTGTTGACTTGCACGTGGGCAGGGGCCAGTCTCCAGAAGCACACTGCGGCGTGGGCACCGGGACTGAGTGTCTAACCTGCAGCGCCAGCACCCGTCTTTCCCATGAGCCAGGCCTTCCTGCCTGGGGTCAGGGCTCAGAGGGACACATAGCTTCCCCGCCTCACTGGCCATCCTGCACACGGGGCACTGGAAACACTAGCACTGGAGCACACCAGCGCTGCCATCGGCAGAACCACAGAGACCAGGACCCTGACATGGAATGCGTTGGATCTGAAGCGTCTAGGAAAGGCTACGTGCAAAAGGCATGGTCCCTGGCCAGGCACTGGTGGCTCGGCCTATAATCCTAGGTACTCAAGAGGATGAGCTCTGAGGAATGTAGTTTGAAGCCAGCTTAGGCAAGAAGGTTTGTGAGACCCTTGTCGCCAATTAACGACCAAAAAGACAGAAATAGAGAAGAAAAAAAAAAGACATAAAGCTGTGGCACAAGTTGTAGAGTGCAATCACCCAGGCCCTGAGTTCAAGCTCCAGGACCAGCATGATAGATGATAGATAGATAGATAGATAGATAGATAGATAGATAGATAGATAAGCAGATAACTAAATAAATGCTTGGTCCCAGCTGTGGCCCTGTGGGGATGTGAATTCCCAGGCTCTGTGGCCTTCTTGAAGAAGGTGAATTACAGCGACAGCCCTGACAGGGCCTTCTGCTCTTCACGTGGCTCTCTGCTTCCTGGCAGCGTGAGGTGAGGGGCCGCAGGTCCTCAGCCTTCCACCGCGGCCCCTGTCTCCGCGTGGCCCCCAAAACGATGAGCAGGTGGCCACAACAGGACCTGGAAACCACGGCCTCCGTTCAGTTGCCCCCGTGAGGCATTTGTTGCAGATGGAAAGCCGTGTAAAATAACACGTGACACGGTCTCCACACAGGCGGTCAGGGCCCAGCGCCCGGCACAGGCCGGAGGAAGTCAGAGGCCTGGGCAGCTGCTGGCTGACGACGGGAGCTGTGGATACGGGCCAGGGCGGGGACCCCGGCCTGTCACAGCTCCGTTCTGGGATCACAGACACACACTGTCCTCAGAGGCCAGCAGCCGTGTGACAGAGGCACCAGGACGGAGCCAGCGCGGCTCGGTCACGTGGCTCACTTTTCAGTGCTGTGGCAGGTTGTTCATTGAGCCTGGAGTGAAGTGACCAGGGCCAACAAACACAGCAGCCCAGGCGCGGCGAGGGTGAGAGGAGGCTGCCCAGTGGGTAGCTCACCGCCTCCTGGCCTCTCCCCAGACCCTGCCCCAGGCCCATCAGAACCCCCCATGGGCCTGCGCGTGCACAGTCCCCAAGGCCCTCGGAGGGCTGCCCGGAAGAGCCAGCGACCCGGTGTGACTTCCACGTTCCCACCGGAGGTGTCCTGCGGCCGTGAGCCGGGGCAGACCTGACAGGAGGGCCTGGCGGTCGTTGCTGACTAACTGGCCAGCGGAGGAAGGCTTTCCATCCGCTCAGGGGAGACTGCCCTAGCCAAGGGCTGCACCAGGTGGGGGGAACTCTGACAGAGGGTGCCACGCGGATGTGAAGGGCGAGGTGAAGCTGGACGAGGGGCGGGGCCTGGGGTGTGAAGCTGCAGGAGGGGCGGGGCCCGGGGTGTGACGCTGCAGGAGGGGCGGGCCCGGGGTGTGAAGCTGGATGAGGGGCGGGGCCCGCGGTGTGACGCTGCAGGAGGGGCGGGGCCCGGGGCGTGCCGCTGCAGGAGGGGCGGGGCCCGCGGTGTGAAGCTGCAGGAGGGGCGGGGCCCGGGGTGTGACGCTGCAGGAGGGGCGGGGCCCGGGGTGTGAAGCTGGATGAGGGGCAGGGCCCGGGGTGTGACGCTGCAGGAGGGGCGGGGCCCGGGGCGTGCTGCTGCAGGAGGGGCGGGGCCCGGGGTGTGACGCTGCAGGAGGGGCGGGGCCGGCGGTGTGAAGCTGCAGGAGGGGCGGGGCCCGGGGTGTGACGCTGCAGGAGGGGCGGGGCCGGCGGTGTGAAGCTGGATGAGGGGCGGGGCCCAGGGGCGTGACGCTGCAGGAGGGGCGGGGCCCGGGGTGTGACGCTGCAGGAGGGGCGGGGCCCGGGGTGTGACGCTGCAGGAGGGGCGGGGCCCGGGGTGTGACGCTGCAGGAGGGGCGGGGCCCGGGGTGTGAAGCTGGATGAGGGGCGGGGCCCAGGGGC
This sequence comes from Perognathus longimembris pacificus, assembly GCF_023159225.1. NCBI lineage: Eukaryota > Metazoa > Chordata > Mammalia > Rodentia > Heteromyidae > Perognathus > Perognathus longimembris. The sequence goes on along the minus strand of NW_025959899.1, from coordinate 76,298 downwards.
GTGACGCTGCAGGAGGGGCGGGGCCCGGGGTGTGACGCTGCAGGAGGGGCGGGGCCCGGGGTGTGAAGCTGGATGAGGGGCGGGGCCCAGGGGCGTGACGCTGCAGGAGGGGCGGGGCCCGGGGCGTGCTGCTGCAGGAGGGGCGGGGCCCGGGGTGTGACGCTGCAGGAGGGGCGGGGCCCCGGGTGTGACGCTGCAGGAGGGGCGGGGCCCGGGGTGTGACGCTGCAGGAGGGGCGGGGCCCAGGGTGTGACGCTGCAGGAGGGGCGGGGCCCGGGGTGTGACGCTGCACGAGGGGCGGGGCCCGGGGTATGACGCTGCAGGAGGGGCGGGGCCCGGGGCGTGCTGCTGCAGGAGGGGGGCCCCGGGGTGTGACGCTGCAGGAGGGGCGGGGCCCGCGGTGTGACGCTGCAGGAGGGGCGGGGCTCCGGGTGTGACGCTGCAGGAGGGGCGGGGCCCGGGGTGTGACGCTGCAGGAGGGGCGGGGGCCCGGGGTGTGACGCTGCAGGAGGGGCGGGGCCCGGGGTGTGACGCTGCAGGAGGGGCGGGGCCCGGGGTGTGACGCTGCAGGAGGGGCGGGGCCCCGGGGTGTGACGCTGCAGGAGGGGCGGGGCCCGCGGTGTGACGCTGCAGGAGGGGTTGGGCCCGGGGTGTGACGCTGCAGGAGGGGCGGGGCCCCGGGTGTGACGCTGCAGGAGGGGCGGGGCCCCGGGTGTGACGCTACAGGAGGGGCGGGGCCCGCGGTGTGAAGCTGCAGGAGGGGCGGGGCTCCGGGTGTGACGCTGGATGAGGGGTGGGGCCCGCGGTGTGACGCTGCAGGAGGGGCGGGGCCCGGGGTGTGACGCTGCAGGAGGGGCGGGGCCCGGGGTGTGACGCTGCAGGAGGGGCGGGGCCCGGGGTGTGACGCTGCAGGAGGGGCGGGGCCCGGGGTGTGACGCTGCAGGAGGGGCGGGGCCCCGGGGTGTGACGCTGCAGGAGGGGCGGGGCCCGCGGTGTGACGCTGCAGGAGGGGTTGGGCCCGGGGTGTGACGCTGCAGGAGGGGCGGGGGCCCCGGGTGTGACGCTGCAGGAGGGGCGGGGCCCCGGGTGTGACGCTACAGGAGGGGCGGGGCCCGCGGTGTGAAGCTGCAGGAGGGGCGGGGCTCCGGGTGTGACGCTGGATGAGGGGTGGGGCCCGCGGTGTGACGCTGCAGGAGGGGCGGGGCCCGGGGTGTGACGCTGCAGGAGGGGCGGGGCCCGGGGTGTGACGCTGCAGGAGGGGCGGGGCCCGGGGTGTGACGCTGCAGGAGGGGCGGGGCCCGGGGTGTGACGCTGCAGGAGGGGCGGGGCCCGGGGTGTGACGCTGCAGGAGGGGCGGGGCCCCGGGTGTGACGCTGCAGGAGGGGCGGGGCCCCGGGTGTGACGCTACAGGAGGGGCGGGGCCCGCGGTGTGACGCTGCAGGAGGGGCGGGGCCCGGGGTGTGACGCTGCAGGAGGGGCGGGGCCCGGGGTGTGACGCTGCAGGAGGGGCGGGGCCCCGGGTGTGACGCTGGATGAGGGGTGGGGCCCGCGGTGTGAAGCTGCAGGAGGGGCGGGGCCCGCGGTGTGACGCTGCAGGAGGGGCGGGGCCCGGGGTGTGACGCTGCAGGAGGGGCGGGGCCCGGGGTGTGACGCTGCAGGAGGGCGGGGCTCCGGGTGTGACGCTGGATGAGGGGCGGGGCCCGCGGTGTGACGCTGCAGGAGGGGCGGGGCCCGCGGTGTGACGCTGCAGGAGGGGCGGGGCCCGGGGTGTGACGCTGCAGGAGGGGCGGGGCCCGGGGTGTGACGCTGCAGGAGGGGCGGGGCCCGGGGTGTGACGCTGCAGGAGGGGCGGGGCCCCGGGTGTGACGCTGCAGGAGGGGCGGGGCCCGGGGTGTGACGCTGCAGGAGGGGCGGGGCCCGGGGTGTGACGCTGCAGGAGGGGCCCAGGGCTGGGAACTGCTGCACCCCAGATGGGAAATCAGCAGTCCTGGAGCCCCCCCTAGATAACAGGCTGATCCCAGAACTGACAAATGGGAAAGCCATTGAGGATGGGATTAATTCAGGCCCAAGAGCAAGGTCTCTTGTCCGCTGGCTAGGCGCTTCGTTGTTTCCAGCACATTCTAGGGCTTTCACCAGTACCCCGGGCTGCTGGCAGAGGTCTCAGGGCTGTAGGTGTACCCCTTTGTAAATCTCACGGAGGCAGCACCGTGTGGCCCAGGGCAGGACCGGGCCCCTTGTGGGGGGGCGGGGGGCCTCCGTCCCCCACCCATGCTGGGGCGGCATCACTGTGGACTGGGCCCGGACAGGCTGTAATCTCGCCCTCCCTCCGCCTGACGGGGCAGAGCTCCGCACCTGCTCCCAGCATGCCTGCCACCTGGGGCCTCCCACGGGTGTGCACCCCAAATCCCTCGGGAAAGAAGACCCATTTCCCTGCCGTCCCTCTGGCCTGCTCCCCGACTCGGTGAGCTGCACCCCGTTGGGGGTCCTCCTGGTGTGTTGTTAACATCGGCTGGCAGAGCAAATTCAAAGATCCACGTGTAATAGCTCTTGACCGCCTGGTCTGGTTAATTCCATACAAAGATGAAAACAGAGATGAGCCCAACCAGTCCGTGGCGTCAGACGGATTTCCGAGCGGCTCGGGTTAGTTGGCCACGTGTGAATGCAGTTGGTGTGTGTTTTATTTAAACCATGTGCATTTGAACAAACATAAGAAACTCTCTGCTCCCTGCCCATGGCGTAATTGTCTAGGTCTACCACCTAATTATCTCAACACATTTAGCAAGAGACTGGGACATTAAAGTGGTAGGTTCGATATTAAAAGGCACCCTTAAAGCACAGAAATGAGATTTGCACAGAGCAGTGTCGAATTCCAGGGAGGAGCGGAGGGTGCCCTGGAGACCTCCGGCAGCGGGCCTGCCCCCAACACCCTGCAGGATAACAGACATGAAGTTCATCCCTCTGCCCAAATAGGAACCCTGCCATTTCAAAGACGAAACAGTAGCAGGGAATATGGCCTAGTGGTGGAGTGCTCGCCTCATATACATGAAGCCCTGGGTTCGAGTCCCCAGCACCACCTATAAAGAAAACGGCCAGAGGTGGCGCTGTGGCTCAAGTGGCAGAGTGCTAGCCTCGAGCAAAAGGAAGCCAGGGACAGTGCTCAGGCCCTGAGTCCAAGCTCCAGGATGGCCAACAAAAAGCCCCACAACAGTAACAGTAACAGATGGAGCTATATATTGCATCCATAATCTGCTTAGTTAAATGGCATCTCCTTTGTACAAAGACTTAGATATTTTTTTGAAAAATCTCTGTTAAAATCTGTAACGTATTTCTCAGTGTAGCCACAGACCTGCGTCGCTCTGCGCCCTGTCACCACGTCCACGCCGTGGCTGGCACCACCGTCCTCTCCTGCCCAGAATCCTGACGCTGGGCCAGTCAGGACAGGCTGCCAGGTGATCCCCAGAGACTTCGTCCCATCAAGGGGACCGGCCAGCCTCTGCCGGCCCTCGGCGGCCCGGGGGAGGGGACCGCTGGCCCTCGTTCCCACGGGCTCCAGGCCCAGCAAGCAGCGCGCCAGGCCGGGAGCCCCGGGGGTGGGCGAGGCTGCCCTTCCCCACGGGCCCCCTGCGCACCTGCTCTGCCCCAGCCCTGCGCTGGCCACCGCGAGCTCTCCACGGAGCCGCTCGGGTGCCGGAGGCCCCCACCTGGCCTCCGTGCAGGGCAGCGGCTGTCCCCCCGGGCTGGGGCAGTGCACCCCACACGCCCAGAGCCCCCGTCGGCGAAGCCTGGCTTTACCGAGAGGATTTCGGAAGGCTTTTCTCCTCTGGGTTTCTCCTCTGAGCGTGGGCTTCAGGCTAAGCCTCCTCGCCCACTGCTGATGAGGGGTCCGGGGCGGCCAGAGTGAGGCAGAGCGGCAAGGGGCCCTGCCCGGCCCGGAAGGGGCTTACGTTGTTGATTGCAAGGATTTCCCACGTCAGCATTTAAACAAAAGTCAAACACAGGGAATATTGTGACTCGTGGCGTTCAAGGTGGAGAGGAGGCCCAATGAAAGCAAATATGCTTCTCCGGGATCTGAGCCCAGCCCCCTGGTATTAGCTGGCTTTTCTCTCCAGCCAGGATGGCTGCTCCGAGCCTCCTCCCCCTTTAGCGAACTGTCCCATAATTTGAGTTGTGTCACCGGTGAATAAATCAGCCCTGCGTGGCAAGGAGCAAATGGCTCCCCACGCCCCGGTAACTAATTAGGGGTGGTTGTGATGCTGCTGTTTGCAAGCTGGCTGCTTCTCATTTCCTAACATAGGCAGGGGAGACCGCGGCCCCCGGGCTGCCTGCCCTGGGGGTGCAGGAGGGAGGAGGGGCAAGCCCGCCCCGCCCCTTAACCAGTCTCCACAGGGAACACAGTGAAGGAGCTGGACCCAAAGGCAGTGCCTTCGGAGGATGAGGCGGCGGGGGGGGGGGGGGGGGATCCCCGGCAGGGAGGGGAGGGCCGGAGAGGGGCAGAGCCCCATGGGGACCCACATGTTAGGCGGCAGGTTTGTGGTGGCTCTCAAGAGTCATGTCCTACGGATTGCCAGGAGGAACAGAAAATCTGAAAAATATGAGCCATTTTTAATACATAGGTAGGCCCTCTTCTCCACCGAACATGTACTTGACATCACCGTAGTAACACTTTCGCATAAATGTGCCTCGTTCTGTTTTTAAAGTCACTGATTTCTAGTTGTTTTCAACAGAGATACGAACTGACTCTCTAAACTATGTCAGTGCTGGGCACAGTGCTCCAGCCCGTGACCCCAGCTACTGAAGGGGTGGAGGTCAGGGGGCGGGCGTTGGAGGCCAGCCCAGGCATAGAACGTTTTCAGGCTCCATCTCAACCAATGGGTGGCCACAGAAGCACAGGCCTGTTACCGCAGGGCAGGAGAAGCGGTTGCTGGGTGCAGGACACACACCAGCCACGGACCTGGTGAGAACACCCCTGTCCAGGCATAAAGTAAGGCCCTGCCTCAAAAATGACCACGGCAAAGAGAAGCTAGAGACCTGGTTCCGGTGGTAGAGCACCTGCCTTGCAGCTCTCTTAACTGAGCAAAGTTTGCTTGACATTTCGGAATGGCGTTAGCTGAGTCATCCCCGAGTAAATCCAACTTTCCTAGGCTGACTCACCGGTGGGCACTATTTAAACAAACTGACTCGAGATCCAATCATTGTGTGCTACGGTTTTGAACATAAACAATTCGGCACAGAAGGTTTTCCTCCGAAAGGTGACGATGCCTCACATCTAAATCAGGGCTCTGAGTGCGAACCGCCCCACAGTTAGGGAGTGCTGGGGCCTGTGGCGAGGTGAGCGGCCAGGACGCCTGGGGGAGAGGGGGAGGCCAGCGGCTGGGCTGGGGCCAGGGGGAGGCGGGCAGGGGCCAGGCCAGCCCGGGGTCTAGGGAAGGTACTTTGTGTGGTCATGCGTTCAGATGCCGTGAGGTTGTGTGGTTGTGTGTGTGTGGGGAAGGGGGGGTGTTCCCCATTCCACGTGCGTGTGGAACCTCGAGACATCGGAGACCATGGCAGAGGGGGCTCCACGCACCCCCACCTGATGCTTTGGAGCCTCCCTGGGGCTGAGGCCAAGAGGGGAGCCCAGGACCCCAGAGGCCCGGGGCCCCAGCTGGAGACTGCCCAGAGGTGGCGCCACCCGCTCCGCTTCACAGAGCCCTGGGCCCACGGTCCACCCACAGGGTCAGGGCAATCACGTGACCCCTGCAAGGGGCCCACAGCCTCTCCCCAAAGGAAAGGGGTGCAGGCGGCGGTCTTCTGCACCTTGAGGGCCTTGGCCACAGCCAGTGGCGGCAACGCAGCAGGAAGTCAGGGTGGGGTGGCCTTACGTGGGGGCCCAGCTTCTCGTCAGTGTGTGCTGCTATCACAAAACCAAGGCACGTTTTTATTCATGAGCTGTATTTGTGTGAATTTCCAAATGCGTGTTATGATTATTTTGAGAAGTTAGGGGATAATTTAGATTCTCAGCTGATATTCTTTTTATTATTTAAATAGTGCATGTGCTTATTAAGCATTAACTACCACCCTGCAGGAGGCGGGATCCAAAACAGCCTCATTAAGGAATGATGAAAACGTACCCTCGGTAAGGAACCCTTTTCAGGCATTGGTAATTACCACAGATATTTATTAGGCAGAAGGGGGTGGGAGAGATCTGGGTGTAGGATGCAGGAAATACAGGAGGGCGTGGGGCGGAACAGCAGGCGTGAAGGCCGGCCCGGGGCTTCCGGTGCCCCCGCGCCCTCCAGGGCCTCGGCCGTTCTCCTTGGCTTCTCCAGCGGGCGTCCCTTCCTCACCCACGAGAACCCGCCTTGCTTCTAGCAAACCAAACATGGCAATGATGTGGAGAACGCCGCTGGCCGAGACACGTTTGCAGTGGCCTTCCACTGCTCCTCCCTGGCGGTGAGGCCGGGGTCCTCCCCGCTGGCCTTCGCCTCCCACCGCTTCGCAGAGGCCTTGGGAAGAAGCCCAGTCCTGCCCCCCGGGAGCCCTGCTACCCAGGGGTCCCCGGAGCCCAAGCACCTCTCTGTGGCCTGGAGTCCCCTGCCCTCTCCAGCCTGCAGAGGAAGGCAGGTTTCGGGGGGCCTTCTGCATACTGGTATCCAAGAGTCAGGGACGACACGCAGATTGCAGACGGGACCTGTGTGCGGCCTCCTTCCCGACCTGCAGGGCCTGGCTGGCGAGCGGCCCTCGGCACACCAGTCCTTCGGGTAGACTGAGACACCGGCCTCAGAAACCGGCACGGAGGCGTCCCGCCCCTGCCCCCGCCCCCGCCCCCGCCCCGCGCACGGAGTTCCCTCAAGCCTCCGACTGGTGTCGTGGGGGAGGAGGAACGGCTTCGCTCTGTTCTACCAACGTCCTCCCCACGGCGCATCCTCCAGCCACGTGCCTCTCTCGCTAAACCAGAGCATCGAGGGGAAGGTGGCGTGGACGGAGGAAGAGTCCTGAGGTGCGGCCAAGGTGGCCAATGGTCCCCACCACTCGGGTCTGTCGGTGGGGAGGAGACGGGGCTGCTTGGCCTGGCTGGGGTGGCCCTGCTCCACCGGTGGCTGACGAGAGGGGTGGGTGTCGCCCTGAGGCTGGTCCAGCTGAAGCTCCCAGCCAGGCCCGAGTGGGCCGTCCACAGTCCACTCCAAGAACAGGGCTGTCGTGCCCCTCAGTCTCAAGATGGCCTCGTTGCATCAGGCTGGACCCCTCTGTCGTGGCCTCCGACTGTGGTCGCGCTGGACAGTTTCTGGCGAGGGGCCCGGAGGGAGGGAAGGGCTTTTGCTGGGTCCGTTTCCTACCTAGTCGTAGTCTAGAATGTGAGCTTGGGCCGGGGGGCCTAGGGGACAAGCCTCTGGGGTCCCCAGCTTCTCTCCTCAAGCCACCCGCCCCTCTTCTAGGCTCTGCCTCGCAGGATGGGGGTTCCGTGGGGCCGGGGAGGCGGGGCGGGGGCTCCCGCCCTCTTCCCAGGGGCACGGGAGCTGGCCCACGCAATGCACTCAGACCGCGCCCACCTTCCCTTTGTAGCAGGTGTCTTCTGACGAAAGGGTTTAAGGAAATCCTTCTCTACCCTGAGTTCAGAGAGATAGTGAGACATTTCCTTTGAAGCGCTTATAATGCTTTTCGAGGCTGATTCTGCGTGGGGGGGTTGCGTTGCGCCCCGTCTCCTGTACGCAGAAGCTCCATCCCAGACCGGCACCCTCCTCCCACCCACCGTGCTCCCCCTCTGGGCCGCGCGGGAACGGCGCTGCCTCTTCACGCGGCCGGCCGTGGGCATTCCGGTCTCGTGGCACGAAGGGTCCACTGGCCAGGAATGGGGGGAATGCCGCCCTCCCTTCGCGGGCTGCTGTGTCAGTGTGTCCCGTGCCCGTATCTCGTCTGCCGGTCCGTCCGTGGCCGGTGTGGATCCGGGAGGAGGAGGCCGGTGTCCCAGTCCCCGGGGTAAACCCACGGACACCGCCAGTGAGCGCGACAGGGCGGGCAGCAGGGCTCTTCCTACGCGTCTCTGAGCGCAGGGTCCCTCAGGGCAGGTCAGAGGCAGGGTTGCGTTCCCTTCCTGAGCCCGCCACGGAAAGGGCAGTTTCCTGAGGTTTGCTCTTCTGCTGGCTCTCACCCAGCCCCCCGCACACACGCGCCCTCGCCGTGCCGTTTTCCTGGCCGCTTGCGCACCCATCCCTGGGGTCCCAGGTCCTCCTCTCCCTGGGATCCTAGCGTGCGTGTTCTCCTCCCTCCCACCGGCCTGCCCTGCTGGGGCCGGGCCTCGGTGCCACCTGGGAGGGCCACCCGCCCAGGAGGGGCCGAGCCGGGGGGCGACCTCCCGAGACTGCGCGGCTGCCCAGCCACACGGTCTCCTCGGACCTCTCTCCTGGGGAGACCGAGTCAGCGCCTCCGACCCGAGGCTTGCTGTGCCTTTGCGGGCAGCCGCTCAGAGGCCCGGTGCAGACACGGGTGCAGCCCGGTCACCCGGAGAGGAGCAGAGCTGCCGTGGGCACGCCTGCCGCCCGCACCCTGCCCTTTCCCAGCAGTGCGCATCCCGCGCGCTAACGCCAGGCCCGCACGCGACGGACAGGGAAGGGCTGGCTCTGTAAGCGGTGGGTGAAGTGCAGCTCTGTGTTTATTACTGTGTGGTGCGGCATTCAGGGAGGGAGCTAGGATATTCGTGTGTGTTAATACACGTCCCTTAGTCCCCACACACACACACCAGTGTTCCTCACTCCTCCCCGCGTCTGGTGTCCAGTGGCCAGGGAGGGAGGCTGCTGGAGAAAGGCCCATCTCATCTCCTTCCTTCGCCAGAGGGAGGGAGCCCGCACGCCCCTCTGAGGGGGGGCTCGGGAGACGGGCGGCCTGGTGCCGTCCAGGACAGAGGGAGCCCTGGTGACCACTGTTCATTAACACCAAGCCAACACCGCATTGTTTCCTTGTAATTATACACACCTCATACACTTGCTTTGGAAGACATTAATTGCATGATTAGTTTTATGATTTCTTCTGATTACCAATTAAGTTACCTTTTTTATTTCATACATACCATTAGGCCTTACAGTGCTGCTGTTTTAATTTCTCACTTAGCAGGGGTTCTCACACATTTGAAGGCTACATTATCCACTCAATAAACAGAGCGAGTTTAATTTTCTGTGTAAAGTATTGGTGTGGACTTGGGAAGATGATGTTTCAGATTTTATGCTATCAAGAGTGACATTTAATTTTACAGGGGGAAAATCTTGTTTTTCACTGTCATCGCGATGTTCACAGAGCGTGATGTGAGAGGTGTGCGCGTCCCGGCTCTGGCGGGCGGGCGGGCTGGTCCCCGCCGGCTCTGCCCTCCTCCCCATGTGCTCGTGTATCAGGTGTGTGTGAGCCCGCCTTCCTAAGCAGGGACTCGCGGGGCCCTTCCACGTCCTGCATGGGCCCTCGACCGTGTTCATCTGCCAAGGCGGGGTTCGTGCTGTGGACCCCACGAGGGCCCGGCCTCCTCCTGCCCGCGCTGCACAAGGGGAGCCACGGGTGGACAGCTCCCACCGCGACTCAGAAAGGGGCACGCAACCCCGGGCACCATTTGAGCTCCCAAACCTCCTCTCTCCCCAGGAAAATGGGAGCCGGTGGGTCTGTAATCGACAGACGGTCAGGTGGACCGGCCGCCTAATTGGATTGCGCCGAAATGACTCCATCCGCTGGGAATGTGCGGGCGGGCGGGCGGGCGAAGGCCGGCATCCTCCCCCCCCCACCCCCCCCCCAGTGATTCAGCCGCCCCCATTCGCAGCCCGGCACACAAAGGCCTGCGCTGCTGCAATAATGCTGTTTATAATGCTGTGTAGGGGTTGATTTAGAATGTATGCATGGCTCCCCGCACTGACAGCCGGGCCTCTGGGAGGTCTAAGATACTTTTAATTGGATGTGGCTATAGAAAGAGAAAGTTCCAATTTTGATGTTGATCCTTGAAGTATTAGCTTGACAAAGCTTTGCATTATGATGGAGAGAAAGGAGAGGAGGGAGAAAGGAAAGAGATTGTCCCCACGGGGCTGTGCCGTCCAGGGGCCCCTGCGGGCCGCAGGCCCCTTGTGGAGAGAAGCGCCCGGCCCAGGGTCCCCCCAAAGGACCTGGGGAGGGGTCCCTTCCCCAGCCCCCGAAGGCTGCGATTCTTCGTAAAGTCTAGGGGAAATCGTGGGGCTCCCGAGAACCCTCAGCCATGCCCAGCGTCGCTCTCCAGCCACCCTTTCTCCTCACCCTTTCTAAATTCTGCTCCGGCATTGTCCCCGCGCTCCTGAATAATGCATGAACCGCGGGTCTGTCAGTCCCCGGAGCACAAAGGCCGCTGGGCTCAGCACCCCTCAGCCTGGGTAATTACTGCTCCTTAGTGTCCGCTCCCCTGGCGGACAGGCCTGTGTGTTTTTTAAGGCTAATTTAGGGTTTCTTTAAGGGAGCTTTTCAGAGTCATCGTGTGTGGGGTGAGGTGGGAGAGGAGGGACCTTCACCCACGCTTCATTTAAATCCAAATACAGAGCGGTAAGTCCAATAATAAGCGGGCAGGAGAGAGGGCCCGGCGGGGAGGAGGCCTGGAGGCCACGAAGCAGGGCCTCTGTGTTTCTGACTCTCACCTCAGTTGGCAGCTTTGTCTGCTCTCCCAGCAGGGGGAGGCGTGGGGGGGGGGTCCTGCCTGCAGCCGGCCCTGGCATCCAGGGGGCAGGTGGGGGGGAAGCGGCCCCAGCCAGTGCAACCCGCCCAGCGTGGCAGCCAGTGGGGTCGGCACCACCCCTCCTGTGACATCAGCCTGGAAGGGAAGGCTGCTCCTCCTGGGGCCCAGCTGCTCCCCCAAGCCCCCCCCCCCATGCTGCTCCTCCGGGACAGCTTCCTCTGGAGCTGCTCTGAGAGCCCCCCACCTCCCCTCACCAGGCGGGAGCATGGCTGGCTCCCGGGGTGTGCAGCCAGGGCTCTGGGCGGGGGGAACCCTGTGGCCCAGGTCCGTTGTGAAGTGCGCTGGCAGAATTCCTGGGTAGTGGCTCACAAGCCACAGCCCCGAGAGGAGCCGCCGCCTCTGCTCTGCGCAGGGGAACGGAGCAGGGCCTCCCTCCATGTCGGCCCTGCCCTGGGAGGGTTTGGGAGGCTGCAGAATGACCCCTGGCGTCTCGCGGGCTGCTCACGATGCCGTCTTCCGCACGCACTGCCCTCCCGTCCCCCCTCTGGACAGCAGGAGGTGTGTGCAGAGCCATCTTCCCCTGTGGGGAGCCTTGGATGGAGGTGGGCCCAGAGTGGATTTGATGCACACTCAGACACTGTCACACAGTCACACTACAGGTGCACTTACACACAGTGTCACACAGTCACACTACAGGTGCACTTACACAGTGTCACACAGTCACACTACAGGTGCACTTACACACAGTGTCACACAGTCACACTACAGGTGCACTTACACAGTGTCACACAGTCACACTACAGGTGCACTTACACACAGTGAGTGTCACACAACAGGTGCACTTACACAGTGTCACACAGTCACACTACAGGTGCACTTACACAGTGTCACACAGTCACACTACAGGTGCACTTACACACAGTGTCACACAGTCACACTACAGGTGCACTTACACACAGTGTCACACAGTCACACAACAGGTGCACTTACACAGTGTCACACAGTCACACTACAGGTGCACTTACACAGTGTCACACAGTCACACTACAGGTGCACTCACACAGTGTCACACAGTCACACTACAGGTGCACTTACACAGTGTCACACAGTCACACTACAGGTGCACTTACACACAGTGTCACACAGTCACACTACAGGTGCACTCACACAGTGTCACACAGTCACACTACAGGTGCACTTACACAGTGTCACACAGTCACACTACAGGTGCACTTACACACAGTGTCACACAGTCACACTACAGGTGCACTTACACAGTGTCACACAGTCACACTACAGGTGCACTCACACAGTGTCACACAGTCACACAACAGGTGCACTTACACACAGTGTCACACAGTCACACTACAGGTGCACTTACACAGTGTCACACAGTCACACTACAGGTGCACTTACACAGTGTCACACAGTCACACTACAGGTGCACTTACACACAGTGTCACACAGTCACACTACAGGTGCACTCACACAGTGTCACACAGTCACACTACAGGTGCACTTACACACAGTGTCACACAGTCACACTACAGGTGCACTTACACACAGTGTCACACAGTCACACTACAGGTGCACTTACACAGTGTCACACAGTCACACTACAGGTGCACTTACACACAGTGTCACACAGTCACACTACAGGTGCACTTACACAGTGTCACACAGTCACACTACAGGTGCACTTACACAGTGTCACACAGTCACACTACAGGTGCACTTACACACAGTGTCACACAGTCACACTACAGGTGCACTCACACAGTGTCACACAGTCACACAACAGGTGCACTTACACAGTGTCACACAGTCACACTACAGGTGCACTTACACAGTGTCACACAGTCACACTACAGGTGCACTTACACACAGTGTCACACAGTCACACTACAGGTGCACTTACACACAGTGTCACACAGTCACACTACAGGTGCACTTACACAGTGTCACACAGTCACACTACAGGTGCACTCACACAGTGTCACACAGTCACACAACAGGTGCACTTACACAGTGTCACACAGTCACACTACAGGTGCACTTACACACAGTGTCACACAGTCACACTACAGGTGCACTTACACAGTGTCACACAGTCACACTACAGGTGCACTTACACAGTGTCACACAGTCACACTACAGGTGCACTTACACACAGTGTCACACAGTCACACTACAGGTGCACTTACACACAGTGTCACACAGTCACACTACAGGTGCACTTACACAGTGTCACACAGTCACACTACAGGTGCACTCACACAGTGTCACACAGTCACACAACAGGTGCACTTACACAGTGTCACACAGTCACACTACAGGTGCACTTACACAGTGTCACACAGTCACACTACAGGTGCACTTACACAGTGTCACACAGTCACACTACAGGTGCACTTACACAGTGTCACACAGTCACACTACAGGTGCACTTACACAGTGTCACACAGTCACACTACAGGTGCACTTACACAGTGTCACACAGTCACACTACAGGTGCACTCACACAGTGTCACACAGTCACACTACAGGTGCACTTACACACAGTGTCACACAGTCACACTACAGGTGCACTTACACACAGTGTCACACAGTCACACTACAGGTGCACTTACACACAGTGTCACACAGTCACACTACAGGTGCACTTACACACAGTGTCACACAGTCACACTACAGGTGCACTTACACAGTGTCACACAGTCACACTACAGGTGCACTCACACAGTGTCACACAGTCACACAACAGGTGCACTTACACACAGTGTCACACAGTCACACTACAGGTGCACTTACACAGTGTCACACAGTCACACTACAGGTGCACTTACACAGTGTCACACAGTCACACTACAGGTGCACTTACACACAGTGTCACACAGTCACACTACAGGTGCACTTACACACAGTGTCACACAGTCACACTACAGGTGCACTTACACACAGTGTCACACAGTCACACAACAGGTGCACTTATACACAGTGAGTGTCACACAACAGGTGTACTTACACACAGTGTCACACAGTCACACTACAGGTGCACTTACACACAGTGTCACACAGTCACACTACAGGTGCACTTACACAGTGTCACACAGTCACACTACAGGTGCACTTACACACAGTGTCACACAGTCACACAACAGGTGCACTTATACACAGTGAGTGTCACACAACAGGTGTACTTACACACAGTGTCACACAGTCACACTACAGGTGCACTTACACACAGTGTCACACAGTCACACAACAGGTGCACTCACACAGTGTCACACAGTCACACAACAGGTGCACTTACACACAGTGTCACACAGTCACACTACAGGTGCACTTACACAGTGTCACACAGTCACACTACAGGTGCACTTACACACAGTGTCACACAGTCACACTACAGGTGCACTTACACACAGTGTCACACAGTCACACTACAGGTGCACTTACACACAGTGTCACACAGTCACACAACAGGTGCACTTACACAGTGTCACACAGTCACACTACAGGTGCACTTACACACAGTGTCACACAGTCACACTACAGGTGCACTCACACAGTGTCACACAGTCACACTACAGGTGCACTCACACAGTGTCACACAGTCACACAACAGGTGCACTTACACACAGTGTCACACAGTCACACTACAGGTGCACTCACACAGTGTCACACAGTCACACTACAGGTGCACTTACACACAGTGTCACACAGTCACACTACAGGTGCACTTACACACAGTGTCACACAGTCACACTACAGGTGCACTTACACACAGTGTCACACAGTCACACTACAGGTGCACTCACACAGTGTCACACAGTCACACTACAGGTGCACTCACACAGTGTCACACAGTCACACTACAGGTGCACTTACACAGTGTCACACAGTCACACAACAGGTGCACTTACACACAGTGTCACACAGTCACACTACAGGTGCACTTACACACAGTGTCACACAACAGGTGCACTTACACACAGTGTCAGTCACACTATAGACTCATTCACACACTGTGACACAGTCACACTACAGACTCATTCACACACTGTGACACACAATCACACTACAGACACATTCACACACTGGACACACAATCACACTACAGACACATTCACACACTGGGACACACACATTATAGATGCATCCACACATGTGACACACAGTCATACTACCAACACACCATAACACACATTATAGCCACATTCACATAAATGACACAGTCACACTACAGCCAGACTTAAATGCAGTGTCACACAGTCACACTACAGATGTATTCACACAGTGTCATATAGTCACAGATATATTCACACACGTGACACACAATCAGAGGAGAGGCCTTTGGACAAAACAGTGGAGCTGGAGTTGTGCTCCAGTAAAAAGTGCCGTGTGTTGTCTCCCTCACGGTGCAAAACACAGACATCTGCTCACGTGTGCTCTGAGGGTCAGGGGAGTGAGACATGGGGACCCTTCTCTGTCCCCTGTCCCAGAAGAGACGTGTACCCCAATGTGGAAGACAGGAGTAGGGACACAGGAATAACATGGCCCACTCCACAAGGAGCTGAGTACATGGGTGGGTGGACAGACAGGAGAACAGGTGTTGGGATGGACCGACAGGTATGTAAGTGGGTGGCTGGGTGGGGGGGGTGAACAGGAAGATGGGTGGGTAGGTGGGTGGATAAGGGAATGAAAAAGTAAACACAAGCAGATGTAGATCTGGTGACACCATAGCCACGTCTTAGGACGTAAAATTGATCCAGACCAGTATTCACCGGGACATGGACCACAGCCTTCTGTTTCAAGGCAGGAAATTGTGATTTATTAAGACGTGTGTTTGTGTCTAGTGTGTACTTGGTATAACTTAGAAAATGCAAGATCAAATTGAAATCACCACCTGTTCTGCCACCCAGTCTTATTTCCTAAGTAGTGTTTGTTTTAGAGTGGACCCATGGATGGCTTCATCTGCGCCTCTGGCATTGCATGCCGGGACTTGGAGGGGCCACCCAAGCGTCTGTCTAGAATTGCATGGCTCCCCTGTGCCACATCACCCAGGTCGCCATGGCTGCGGAGGGACGTTCTGGATCGTTCCCGGAGCAGGGCTGCAGTGACTCACACAGCAATTCCATCCTGGTCTCTGTGGCCCGGTGCTGCTTCAGGATACGTTCTTGTGACTCTAACCAGCGGGTCCCTAGATGCAAACTCTACTACTGTGTCCATTCCTACATGGAGCTAACTAAACTGACCTTGGCCCTCAGCAATTCAGAGCAACAATCACTTACCCCAGACCCTGGGATTCTTCCAGCCCAGGCAAAAAAAAACAAACCCAGCCTCTCTAGTTGTCACAGTTTGCAGTTGTCGGTGTCTCGTCAAGTTTGGCGATTTGTCATGCAGCTGGTCTGCGTCTGGGTTGTGTCAGAATCCCTGGGCCTGGAGGCGGACTCTTACTCTCAATCCTCCTCCCACCTCCTGAGCAGAGCCAGGGCGCTGCTGCCCACCCTCCGCGCTCGGCCTGAGGCAGTGCTGGTGCTCACACTGTTGCCTTTGCTCCAGGACTCAGGCCAGCTCTGCCGGGAAGGCCCTCATTGCCTCGTGGTGAGTGGTCAGTGATTGTTAAATTTCACATCTTCATGGCAAATTTTTCCAAAATATTTACTGTGTCTGGATTATCTTGGGCCCCTGATGCAGTGGGCAGTGAAGTAGGGAAAGCTGAGATTTCTTCCCCCAAGTGAATCACCATCTGCTGAGCAACACATGGCGATTCCATTGGTCCGCAGTGCTTGTGAATGTTGCCTTCCAGAAGGCTCCGCGGCAGTGGCAGCTCCGCGGTGTTTCCCTGGGAACAGGGTGGCGTGCAGGCCAGGGCTCCCTCCATCTGATGCCTGCTTGACCCCAGACACCTGCGGTCTCCCGCGAGTCTCCATCCTCACCTGCCCCGCTCTGCTTCCTCCTCGATGGTTTCTGAATGACTCTGACTCTGATACTGCCCGCGGTTCCACTCCAGTACCTCAGTGTGAATTCTAACTCGGGTACCGTAGTTTTCATTTCCTCGCCATTGTTTTGTCATATTCCCCAATTATCATTCTTTGCCTTGCTAATGTGATAACTGCTTTGCTATACTGCGTTCTATTTATTGCTGCACTTTCTCCTCAGGCTGTGCTCTGTCCTCCAGGGCTGTGCTCCGTCCTCTCAGGCTGTGCTCCGTCCTCTCAGGCTGTGCTCCGTCCTCTCAGGCTGTGCTCCATCCTCTCAGGCTGTGCTCCGTCCTCTCAGGCTGTGCTCCGTCCTCTCAGGCTGTGCTCCGTCCTCTCAGGCTGTGCTCCATCCTCCGGGGCTGTGCTCTGTCCTCCAGGGCTGTGCTCCGTCCTCTCACGCTGTGCTCCATCCTCCGGGGCTGTGCTCCATCCTCCGGGGCTGTGCTCCGTCCTCCGGGGCTGTGCTCCATCCTCCGGGGCTGTGCTCCGTCCTCTCAGGCTGTGCTCCATCCTCTCAGGCTGTGCTCCGTCCTCTCATGCTGTGCTCCATCCTCCGGGGCTGTGCTCCATCCTCTCAGGCTGTGCTCCATCCTCTCAGGCTGTGCTCCGTCCTCCAGGGCTGTGTTTCATCCTCTGGGGCTGCGCTCCATCCTCCCGGGCTGTGATCCATCCTCTCAGGCTGTGCTCCATCCTCCGGGGCTGTGCTCCGTCCTCTGGGGCTGCGCTCCGTCCTCCGGGGCTGTGCTCCGTCCTCCGGGGCTGTGCTCCGTTCTCTCGGGCTGTGCTCCGTCCTCCGGGGCTGTGCTCCATCCTCTCAGGCTGTGCTCCGTCCTCTCAGGCTGTGCTCCATCCTCTCAGGCGGTGCTCCGTCCTCCCGGGCTGTGCTCCGTCCTCCGGGGCTTTGCTCCGTCCTCCGGGGCTGTGCTCCGTCCTCCCGGGCTGTGCTCCGTCCTCCCGGGCTGTGCTCCATCCTCTCGGGCTGTGCTCCGTCCTCTCAGGCTGTGCTCCGTCCTCCGGGGCTGTGCTCCGTCCTCTCGGGCTGTGCTCCGTCCTCCGGGCTGCGCTCCGTCCTCCGGGGCTGTGCTCCGTCCTCCGGGGCTGCGCTCCGTCCTCCGGGGCTGCGCTCCATCCTCTCAGGCTGTGCTCCGTCCTCCGGGGCTGTGCTCCGTCCTCTCAGGCTGCACTCCGTCCTCTCAGGCTGTGCTCCGTCCTCCAGGGCTGTGCTCCCTCCTCTCAGGCTGTGCTCCATCCTCTCAGGCTGTGCTCCATCCTCTCAGGCTGTGCTCCGTCCTCCGGGGCTGTGCTCCATCCTCTCAGGCTGTGCTCCGTCCTCTCAGGCTGTGCTCCGTCCTCTCAGGCTGTGCTCCGTCCTCCGGGGCTGTGCTCCATCCTCTCAGGCTGTGCTCCGTCCTCCGGGGCTGTGCTCCGTTCTCTCGGGCTGTGCTCCGTCCTCCGGGGCTGTGCTCCATCCTCTCAGGCTGTGCTCCGTCCTCTCAGGCTGTGCTCCGTCCTCTCAGGCTGTGCTCCGTCCTCCGGGGCTGTGCTCCATCCTCCGGGGCTGTGCTCCGTCCTCCGGGGCTGTGCTCCATCCTCCAGGGCTGTGCTCCGTCCTCTCAGGCTGTGCTCCGTCCTCCGGGGCTGTGCTCCGTCCTCCGGGGCTGTGCTCCCTCCTCTCGGGCTGTGCTCCATCCTCCAGGGCTGTGCTCCATCCTCTCAGGCTGTGCTCCGTCCTCCGGGGCTGTGCTCCGTCCTCCGGGGCTGTGCTCCCTCCTCTCAGGCTGTGCTCCATCCTCCGGGGCTGTGCTCCGTCCTCTCAGGCTGTGCTCCGTCCTCCGGGGCTGTGTTCCGTCCTCCCGGGCTGTGCTCCGTCCTCCGGGGCTGCGCTCCGTCCTCTCAGGCTGTGCTCCGTCCTCCGGGGCTGTGCTCCGTCCTCTCAGGCTGTGCTCCCTCCTCTCAGGCTGTGCTCCGTCCTCCGGGGCTGTGCTCCGTCCTCTCAGGCTGTGCTCTGTCCTCCGGGGCTGTGCTCCCTCCTCTCAGGCTGTGCTCCGTCCTCTCAGGCTTCTTGCCCCCTAGTAGAGGAGAACGTGTGTGCTCACGTGTCCACATAGGCAGCAATGAGTGTGCACATGTGTGCCAGAGAGTACATTTATGTGTCACAGTAGTAAGCATTCCTTTATGCACACGAGTGTGTTTTATGTGCAAGTGTGGTATCACGTGTTCATTTGTGTAGATGTTGTCGTGTTCACGCACCTGTGACCATGGGGATTCATCTATGCACAGTGACCTTTCACCTGTGGCTGTGGGCACTGTCCTGCGCATGTGACACTGTGTGCTCTCATGGACATGCACTCTATGCTCCTGTACACACGGTGACCGTGTGCTCATGTATGTAGACGAGCCTAGAGCGGAGGCTCCTATGTACACAGCGGACACTGTGTTCGTGTGCGTAGGTTAGGGGTTCATGTGCTTGGGACGCTGTTCACGTGTATGCATGGTTGGGGAGTCTGGGGCAGAGAGTAGGGCGTCTCGGCACTCGTGTGCCCACTCGTACGGAGCCGGGGTGTTCTCCGGAGCTTAGTGATGTGTGCCTCTGTGTCACCAGCCAGCTGTGCACACCGAGCCTGCCGACATGCTTCTCCACGACACACGTGCTGCAGGGCATATGTGAACTGTGACACGTGTCTATGTAGGGGACACCTGTGCTTCAAGGCACACATGTGTTTAAGGGCCCATGTGCTTTGTAGCACACAATACACTGGGACACCTGTGCCAGGGCTCACGTGTGCGGTGCCTCATGACTCCATTTTCAGGCCTCACTCTTTAGCGCTGCTTTCAGAACAGGAGGAGGAGAGCTTTGGCGCCCGTTTCCAAAGGTATGGAGTCAGCCTGTGGAGAGGGGCCAGCTCTGTAACACAGAGGGGCCTCTGCCACCTTCTTCCTCCAGGGCAGCCATCAGCCCGTTGGGGAGAGGGTGCAGAGGCTGGCAGCTGATCACGCTTCCTCCTTCCGGCCCACGCTCATGGGGGCCGGCCTGACGGATCTGCACACGCCAGCACACGGGCCTCCCTGACGGATCTGCACACGCCAGCACACAGGCCTCCCTGACGGATCTGCACACGCCAGCACACGGGCCTCCCTGACGGATCTGCACACGCCAGCACACGGGCCTCCCTGACGGATCTGCACACGCCAGCACACGGGCCTCCCTGACGGATCTCCACACGCCAGCACACCAGGCCTCCCTGACCGATCTGCACACGCCAGCACACGGGCCTCCCTGACGGATCTCCACACGCCAGCACACCAGGCCTCCCTGACCGATCTGCACACGCCAGCACACGGGCCTCCCTGACGGATCTGCACACGCCAGCACACGGGCCTCCCTGACGGATCTGCACACGCCAGCACACGGGCCTCCCTGACGGATCTCCACACGCCAGCACACCAGGCCTCCCTGACCGATCTGCACACGCCGGCACACGGGCCTCCATGACGGATCTCCACACGCCAGCACACGAGGCCTCCCTGACAGATATGCACACGCCAGCACAAGAGCCTCCCTGACGGATCTCCACACACCAGCACACGAGGCCTCCCTGACGGATATGCACACGCCAGCACAAGAGCCTCCCTGACGGATCTCCACACGCCAGCACACGAGGCCTCCCTGACGGACCTGCACACGCCGGCACAAGAGCCTCCCTGACGGATCTGCACACGCCAGCACACGGGCCTCCCTGACGGATATGCACACGCCAGCACAAGAGCCTCCCTGACGGATCTCCACACGCCAGCACACGAGGCCTCCCTGACGGACCTGCACACGCCGGCACACGGGCCTCCCTGACGGATCTGCACACGCCAGCACACGGGCCTGCCTGACGGATCTCCACACGCCAGCACACGAGGCCTCCCTGACGGACCTGCACACGCCAGCACACGGGCCTCCCTGACGGATCTCCACACGCCAGCACACGAGGCCTCCCTGACGGATCTCCACATGCCAGCACACGGGCCTCCCTGACGGATCTCCACACGCCGGCACACGGGCCTCCCTGACGGATCTGCACACGCCAGCACATGGGCCTCCCTGACGGATCTGCACACGCCAGCACACGGGCCTCCCTGACGGATCTGCACACGCCGGCACACGAGGCCTCCCTGACGGATCTGCACACGCCAGCACATGGGCCTCCCTGACGGACCTCCACATGCCAGCACACGAGGCCTCCCTGACGGACCTGCACACGCCGGCACACGAGGCCTCCCTGACGGATCTGCACACGCCAGCACATGGGCCTCCCTGACGGACCTCCACATGCCAGCACACGAGGCCTCCCTGACGGACCTGCACACGCCGGCACACGAGGCCTCCCTGACGGATCTGCACACGCCAGCACACGGGCCTCCCTGACGGATCTGCACACGCCAGCACACGGGCCTCCCTGACGGATCTGCACACACCGGCACACGAGGCCTCCCTGACGGATCTCTCCTCACCTCAGCCCCTCCTCCTCCCTTCCCGCAGGGCCTGGGGCTCTGCTTCCTCCTTGGATCTGCACTGGCTCTGGTCCTCCTTTCCCAGTGCAGTTGCCATCATCCTGTTTTGTTTTTCAACTGACCTGGGCAGTCCTTTAACCCCCCCCCCCAGCCCAGAACCTGTCTTCCCCCTTTGTGAAGAGGCAGGTCATCCAATAAGCAGGCCACAGCTGGACTGAGCCAGAAGGTCTCCATGACATAATGGAGTCCCTCAAAGTGGGTGACTTAAAACACGGCTGGCCGGCAGTCTGATACCCCAGAGTCGGCAGGGCGGGGCTCCCCCAAGGCTCCAGGGGGTGGCCTCAAAGCTCCCGGCTGCCCAAGGCAGTAGACGCACCACTCCATCTCTATTCCCAGCTTGGTCACATTATCTGCCTGTGTATCTTTGTCTCTAACGAAGTCAGGGTTGTGTTGGATTTGAGCCAGGCCTGATGGCCTCATTTAGCCAATTCCATCTGCAAAGTCCACCGCCAAGGCCAGTTGGGTTGGGGCTGGACACTGAGTGCCCCTGAGCACAGTGCAGGGTGAGGGGCTAGCTCAGCCCAGGCCTTGCCCGGCCCCTCCCCATCTCCCTCAGCGGCCAGGGGCATCCATGTCCTGGGGTTGCACAAAAGCCCTTCACCATACTCCTCATCAAATCTACTCAGCTCTCCAAATCTTGTCTTGCCTATGAAGCAGTAGCACTCAGGAAACCCTATCCTTGATGTACTTGTACATGTTGTTTTCTAACACACATGAAAAATACATTAACCAAAAAAAAAAAAACCACCCTGAGACCAAGTTGTGATTTGGTTGTAAGGGTGTGCGGTGCACGTGGAGAAGTGCTGTCGTGTTCATCGCTCCAACAGACCTGTCCAAGGAGACGGCTGAGTTGTATGGAGAGAGAGCCGGCAGCGGTGGTCCGTGGGGAGGAGCTGCGTCTGCACACATGCATGTGGGGGAACACGTGCAAGTGCGTCTATGCTCATGCGTGTGTCCACGTGTGCACGTGTGCATCCACCCATGCATCAACACATGCGGGTATGGGCGTGCACGTGTGCACGCACCATCACAGGCTGCAGCTGTGGCTGCCTACTGGGTCAGAGGCCATGGATCCAACCTCCAGAACTGGGAGGCGAAACAGACTGGGAAACGGTGTATATTACTGGAAACATACATGCACACACACGCATGTCTTTAAGTACGCGTGTGCACGTGTGAACGTGTGTGCGCTTACACACTTATGCATGCCCATGTATGCCCATTATATACACAACCACACAGGCAGGCAGGCACGCCTCTGAACACATATGCGTGTGTGCCCATGCGTGCTCACACACCCACACGTACATGTGCGTCCATGTGTCGATACACACGCGCACTCACTGGCATCTGTGCGTGTATGCATCTGCACACGTGATAGACATAGGGTGCACGTGTGCTCCTGTGTGTGCATGTGTCTGTGTGTGCACTGCTGCTGTGCACGCATGTATCGGACCCCTCGAAACAGACTTCTACACATCGTCTAGACACAAACACAGCTCTGCGTGCCCGTTTCCCAGCCCAGGGGCACCTTTCTGCACTCTGCGCCGGGAGAGCCACGGGTCACCGCGCAGCTGCACGCGCCCGGCCCACGCCGGGCTCTGCCACGGGCCTGCGGGCTCGGCCACGGGCCTGGCGGGGTCCGACACGCCGGGCTCTGCCACGGGCCTGCGGGCTCGGCCACGGGCCTGGCGGGGTCCGAACGCCCCGCCCCGCCCCGACCCCGTGCTCCGGAGCCGCGCGCGGTGCCCTCGCTGCGTCGTGGCGGGGAACGTGGAACCGCAGCGTGGACGCTGCACGGCGGGGCCCCAAGGTGCACGGCGTGTCCGGGTCGCTCGTATCCGCCCCTTCCCTGCTGATCCATGGAGATTCTTACACAAAGCGAGCCCGCCCCGCCCCCGCCCCGCCCTCGCCCCTGCCTGCCCCGCCCCCGCCCCGGCCCCGCCCTCGCCCCGCCCCTGCCTTCCCCAGCCCCGCCCCCGCCTGCCCCGCCCCGGCCCCGCCCCGCCCCGCCCCGCCCCCGCCCCTGCCTGCCCGGCCCCGGCCCGCCCCGGCCCTCCCCGCCCCGGCCCCGCCCTCGCCCCTGCCCGCCCCGCCCTCGCCCCGCCCGCCCCGCCCTCGCCCTGGCCCCGCCCCCGCCCCGCCCTCGCCCCTGCCCGCCCCGGCCCCGCCCCGCCCGCCCCGCCCTCGCCCTTGCCCCGCCCCGGCCCCGCCCCCGCCCCGCCCCTGCCTGCCTTCCCGCCCCGGCCCCGCCCTCGCCCCGCCCTCGCCCCACCCCCGCCCCCGCCCGCCCCGCCGAGCCCGCGGGCCCACACGGAGCCCCGCGATGCGATGCACCGACACGCCGCCGCGAGTGTGCAGAGCGCGTCCGCTCCCCGTCCCCGCGGCTCATTTACGCGCCTCCCGTCTGGCGGTCTCATTTCTTCCTTCCCGTCTCCTTGGATGTCCCTGCTGCCTAATTTATAAGGAAAATGTGCTTTGAACTTTCAACGAGGATGCGGGGGAAGTGACCCACCTCCCCCTTCCTCCGCGGAGCGCCCGCCCGGCCTCCGCTCGCTGACTGCGCTTCCCCCGCTTCTCCAAGACAAGGGCGGGGAGGAGGCCGGCGCCATGGCGGGGCGGGGTGGGGGGGGGAGGTCCGAGCGCTTGCTGGTCATCTCCAACACAGAGAGGGAGGGTCTGGCAGTGAGGGCGTGCGGGGTGACTCCCGCGAGGGTGGGGCCTTGCCAGCCAGCATGGGCAGCGAGGGAGACCGCGCATGCTCCTGGGCGGTGAGGGGAGACCGCGCATGCTCCTGGATGGCGATGGGGAGACCACGCATGCTCCTGGGCGGTGAGGGGGAGACCGCGCATGCTCCTGGATGGCGATGGGGAGACCACGCATGCTCCTGGGCGGTGAGGGGGAGACCGCGCATGCTCCCGAGCGGTGAGGGGGAGACCGCGCATGCTCCTGGATGGCGATGGGGAGACCACGCATGCTCCTGGGCGGTGAGGGGGAGACCGCGCATGCTCCCGGGCGGTGAGGGGGAGACCACGCATGCTCCTGGGCGGTGAGGGGGAGACCGCGCATGCTCCTGGATGGCGATGGGGAGACCACGCATGCTCCTGGATGGCGATGGGGAGACCACGCATGCTCCTGGGCGGTGAGGGGGAGACCGCGCATGCTCCCGGGCGGTGAGGGGGAGACCACGCATGCTCCTGGGCGGTGAGGGGGAGACCGCGCATGCTCCTGGATGGCGATGGGGAGACCACGCATGCTCCTGGGCGGTGAGGGGGAGACCGCGCATGCTCCTGGATGGCGATGGGGAGACCACGCATGCTCCTGGGCGGTGAGGGGGAGACCGCGCATGCTCCCGAGCGGTGAGGGGGAGACCGCGCATGCTCCTGGATGGCGATGGGGAGACCACGCATGCTCCTGGGCGGTGAGGGGGAGACCGCGCATGCTCCTGGATGGCGATGGGGAGACCACGCATGCTCCTGGGCGGTGAGGGGGAGACCGCGCATGCTCCCGGGCGGTGAGGAGGAGACCGCGCATGCTCCTGGATGGCGATGGGGAGACCGCGCATGCTCCCGGGCGGTGAGGGGGAGACCGCGCATGCTCCTGGATGGCGATGGGGAGACCACGCATGCTCCTGGGCGGTGAGGGGGAGACCGCGCATGTTCCCGAGCGGTGAGGGGGAGACCGCGCATGCTCCTGGATGGCGATGGGGAGACCACGCATGCTCTTGGGCAGTGAAGGGAGCCTTGCGAGCTCCTGGGCAGTGAGCAGGAGACTGCGCATGCTCCTGGGCGGTGAGGGAAGACCGCGCATGCTCCTGAGCGGTGAGGGGAGACCATGCATGCTCCTGGGTGGTGGGGGGGGGGAGACCACGCATGCTCCTGGGTGGTGGGGGGGAGGGGGGAGAGGAGACACCGCGCATGCTCCTAGGCAGTGAGGAGGAGACCGCGCATGTTCTTGGGCAGCTAGGGGAGATCGCGCATGCGCGCATGCTCCTGGGCAGTGAGGGGAGACCGCACATGCTCTTGGGCCGTAAAGGGAACGCCTTGCGCGCTCCCGGGCGGTGAGGGGAGGCCGTGTGCGCTCCCGGGCGGTGAGGGGAGGCCGTGCGCGCTCCCGGGCGGTGATGGGGGGACCTTGCGCGCTCCCGGGCGGTGAGGGGAGACCGCGATCAGTGCTCCCGGGCGGTGAGGGGAGGCCGTGCGCGCTCCCGGGCGGTGATGGGGGGACCTTGCGCGCTCCCGGGCAGTGAGGGGAGGCCGCGATCAGTGCTCCCGGGCGGTGAGGAGAGGCCGCGCGCGCTCCCGGGCGGTGAGGGGAGGCCGTGCGCGCTCCCGGGCGGTGATGGGGGGACCTTGCGCGCTCCCGGGCAGTGAGGGGAGGCCGCGATCAGTGCTCCCGGGCGGTGAGGAGAGGCCGCGCGCGCTCCCGGGCGGTGAGGGGAGGCCGTGCGCGCTCCCGGGCGGTGAGGGGAGGCCGCGCGCGCTCCGGGCACTGTCTGGCACAGGTTGCAGCTGAGAACTTGAAACCTCCCCGGGAGCTGTCTAGGAGAGCTCCACCCACCCACGTGGAGGCCGCGTGTCTGTGTTCGCTGCCGCCGGCCAGGACGGGAACCTGGCACAGGTGGCCCGTGGGCCCCCGTGTGACCCTGAGGAAATGTGGAAAGGGGACCCGCTGTTCAGCGCGTGAGTCCGCAAGTGACCCCGCACCGCTTCAGGAGCAGCGCTTCTCCCCGGGCAGCGCACACCGAGGCCGGGGCTCGGGCCGGTGTCTGCGGGAAGCCCAGCCGTGCCGTGCCGTCCCCGAAGTTCCCGTGCCGCGCTCCGTAGTCTCCGCCTGTACGCACACCGAGGAGGCGTGAGTGTTTTCTGCTCTTTTCCGTGTCTAATACTAAATATTTCAGTCGTTTCTCCCAAGGGGCTTTTAGAAAATGCTTATCACTCCACAGCCTAAGGAAAATATTAGTCAGCAATGAAGAAATTATGCCAGGAAGATTGGCAGATTTTACCATCATAAGAAACCTTCCTAGAACTCTTTAAACACATGGAATGCTTTTATTTCATGGAGTGATAGCAAGCAGTTATTAAAGTTGCGTAAGGTTGGAATAAAAGCAGACATACAGACCAATGGAACAGAAGAGGGACCCTAGAAACAACCTAAATTTATGCTGTCGACCGGTCTTCTAGAAGGGCACACTAAAAATCAAATGAAAAGGTTAAAAAAAAAAAAAAAAAGCAAGGGTGTTGGGGTTCAAGACACCTCTCCCCGCTTCTCCTGGGGAGATGCCCAAATCCCAAACACTGGAAGAAACTCGGCTCTACCCCTCCCACCGGCAGAAGGAGTAAAGCGTATCTTTGTGGACTGCGCTAAGCTGAGGAGAAATGCCGAAATCCCCTTCCCCGTCCGTCCCCCTCATGTGTCCGGAGCCGACGCAGGAAAGAAATTCCAGGGAGTCGGTCTGGATGGTCCACCGGTCTCAAAAGAATCTTTACTCAGGGAGGGGGTTTACATAACGGTAATGGTGGGAACGAAGAGGAGGGACTTGGGTTGACTAGCCGATTGGCTGAGCTGGGCTGCCCATCAGGTGATGTCATGAAACTTCCTCTATGGGTGGAGACCACAGCCCTCCAAGAGCTGGGTCTCTGGGGGCTCCGCCGCCATGATGGCACGCACGTGTTCGCCCCCCCAGGGGCGGGGACTTCTCTTCCGGTTGAAGCCGGAAGATGGCTAGCTTTTACACTGCCCCAGGACTGGGGGAAGGGCAGCGTGAATCCCCAACACAAGGGTACACAGATTCTCAGCAGAGAAAGGAGTGCCTCAGTGGACAGGGATGGACACCAGCATCCCGCAGAATCATCCCACACCCTCACTGTCTTCAGAAACCACCCAAAGGGACCACATGCTTGAAGACAAGACCAGAAACCGCACGGAGAGGAGGACAGGGAAGGCTTTATGACACTGGTCTCGGGAACGACCCAGAAATGACAGCGACGAAAGCAGAAGCAGTAGGAGTGAAACCTCAAGCTACAAGCTTTTCTGCGCCAAAGGAGGCCAAGGGGTGGAAGGAAATGTCTATTGACCACATTTCCAAAATGTACAAAGAGCGCTTACCGTTTGTTGGGATCCAGCCTTTGGACTTGGCGGGGGACTTGACGCCCTTCCCCCCAGCCCTGGGGGAATGCGGAAGCAGGCTACGGTTCTCTGGGTCCGGAACCAGAAGAACCGGCTTTGCACCCAGCCCCCAACTCTCGCCAGCCCAGGCGCCTCCCTGTCTCTCCTTGGCTCGGCGCTTTCGAGTGACGTTAGCTCAAGGGGATCATGTGATAGCTCCCAGCCTATCGGCGTCCTGGCCAATCGCCTTCTCTCGCTATCATTTCCCTTTACACCCGCCTTAATAAATCAGATTGCTCTGGAAGCTTCTCCGAGACTCGCGTACGCCTGACTTTATTTACCGGTAAGGAGGCGGGCATGCGTTCTCGTTAGGCCGCGCGCGCGTGAGGTCGGTACTGACCCCTCCGTCCCATCCTGGCTATCTGCCGGCCGGGTGTCCAGGAGAGAGGACGAGAAAAGGGGGAGGCGAGAAACCTAGCTGAGCCTTGATCCCCACGCCGGGAGAGGCGACACGAGCCCGACAACCGTTCAGTAGCAAGCACCTCCCTGGGACACCACCACTGGCAAACCTCCATCAGCACCACAGTGCCCATCGCCCCACCGTCCACCAGAGCCATCACAGAACCGGCGTAGGGGTGCCCCGCGGGGCGAAGAGGTGAGGCGGTGTGGGGACACGACAGAACGCGGCTCAGCCCTCACAAGGATGAAACCCTAGCGTTTGCAGTGGCCTCGGGATGGGCCGGGAGCACGCTCTGTGACAGAAGCAAGGCACGGATTACACGTGGTGTCTGATCTCACCGTGAAAACCACACGGCACTGGGAAGCAGGGAGACGGGCGATGGTTGTGTGCACTGCGGTGAAGAGACGGGAAGAGGTTGGCCAAGGGCTTCGAGTTTCCTTTGTGCAGGATGCAGGGGTTTACGCTAATGTGGATTTTCCTCCAGTTCTGCTGAGAAGCCTTCTAAACAGTTGTCTCTGTGCTCAAACAAAAAAAAAAAAAATGAGCTGTGCACCATGATAGCATGTGGCTGACACGTGCTCCCCATGCAGAGGACTCCCCACGGGCAGACTCCACGTCCTCCCCACAGAGAGGACTCACCACGGGCAGGCTCCGCGTCCTCCCCACAGAGAGGACTCACCACGGGCAGACTCCGCGTCCTCCCACAGAGAGGACTCACCACGGGCAGACTCCACGTCCTCCCCACACAGAGGACTCACCACGGGCAGACTCCGCGTCCTCCCCACAGAGAGGACTCACCACGGGCAGACTCCCCGTCCTCCCCACACAGAGGACTCACCACGGGCAGACTCCGCGTCCTCCCCACACAGAGGACTCCCCACAGTCAGGCAGACGCTGTGTCCTCCCCACACAGAGGACTCACCACAGTCAGACTCCGCGTCCTCCCCACACAGAGGACTCACCACAGGCAGATTCCGCGTCCTCCCCACACAGAGGACTCACCACAGGCAGACTTCGTGTCCTCCCCACGCAGAGGACTCACCACGGGCAGACGCTGTGTCCTCCCCACACAGAGGACTCACCACGGGCAGACTCCGCGTCCTCCCCGCAGAGAGGACTCACCACGGGCAGACGCTGTGTCCTCCCCACACAGAGGACTCCCCACAGTCAGGCAGACGCCCCACCCTCCCCACACAGAGGACTCACCACAGTCAGGAAGACGCTGTGTCCTCCCCACACAGAGGACTCACCTCAGTCAGGCAGACGCCGCGTCCTCCCCACACAGAGGCGTCGTCAGGGCAGACAGCAGTGCCACCTGGGAGTAGAGCTGAGGTCCCGGCTGGGGCTGGAGCCCCTCAAGCTGCAGAGACAGGAAATGGGCTCTTCCCAGGGCCTGGGCTAATAATGAGGGCAGCCCAGGGAGTCCCAGGCGGGACCAAAACTTGTGTGTGAGAGCAAGGTTGTGTTCTTCTGAGCCACACACACATGCATGCACACACACACATTATACAGGCTTTGGTGAGAGGTTTATTGATGGATCAATAAGCCATGGCTATCAAGAAGGACGCACACCAATTTAGGAGCAAGCCCTCGCCCTGTTCTTGACCTACATCTGTGCTTTGTCTGCATTCTGGAGCACAGATCACGCTCTTAGCAGAGTACGCAGTCACTTCTGTGAATTTCCTTTAAATATTATTTGGCAATAAATCATGTCAGGTCCATCAAATCTTCTCCTAGCGGAAATAATTGTTTTTATTCTTCTAAAGCATTTGCTCTTTTCTCCTTCCAAGATAATGTTTGTTTTCATGCAGGCTAAAAATATGTGATTTTTCACTACACCCTATCACCCACAGATTTCTCAGCCCAGTGGGGCAGGAATGGAGTTTGGGCTCTGTTTCGTGTGGGTTCCCTATTTACAAAGCATCTGTACACGTCTCCCTCGCATAGGAAATGAAGAACTCCCGTGCCTGCCCCACAGGGTTCAGAGCCGGGGGAGGCGTACAGCCCCGTCCAGAGCGGCTGCGTGGCGTGCTGCGGTGGCATCAACTCTGGGCTCCACAGTCCTCCAGGCGTTGGGGCTGTCGAAGGAGATGCAGTGGGGTCCGTTACCTCCTGGTGCCAGCTTGGGTGTGGAGTCACTTCTGTCTGTTTCCCATGGCAAATCAGACATACAAAATGAAGTCAACTCGTGCAAAAGCACTGTGAGGAATCAGCCGCCAGCTGGATATCCAAAATTAAAAAACAAACAGAATCCCTTCCTCTGGCTTAGATATCGAGTAAATGGCAAAGGAACAAGGCACAAGAAGTGGGAACCAAAGCCCATTTTCGGGAGTAGTTCACCAGGGGTGGTGAGCTGGCCCAGAGCATGCAGAGAACACCCAGGTTGTGCTGAGGACATGTGCAGACAACACCTCGAGTTGTGGCAAGAATGAGGTGTCACTACAGTTGAAATTCCAGCTGCTGAGAGTTAGCTGGCGAGTAAAAGAGCAGGAGACATGGTGTCAAGGAGTCGTAGCCGAGGTGCAGAACAGTCCACGAGACAGAAAAGTTCGTAAGGAACTGAACAGTCTGTGAGGAGCAGAACAGTCCATGAGACTGAACAGTCTGTGAGGAGCAGAACAGCAAGGACCTGAACAGTTGGTGAGGAGCAGAAGAGTCAACAAGGACCTGAACAGTCGGTGAGGAGCAGAAGAGTCAACAAGGACCTGAACAGTCTGTGAGGAACAGAACAATCCATGAGACTGAACAGTCTGTGAGGAGCAGAACAGTCCATGAGACTGAACAGTCTGTGAGGAGAACAGTCCATGAGACAGAAAAGTTCGTAAGGAGCAGAACAGACGGTAAGGAACTGAACAGTCTGTGAGGAGCAGAACAGTCCATGAGACTGAACAGTCTGTGAGGAACAGAGCAGACAGCAAGGAACTTAACAGTCTGTGAGGAGCAGAGCAGACAGCAAGGAACTGAACAGTCTGTGAGGAGTGGAACAGTCCATGAGACTGAACAGTCTGTGAGGAGAACAGTCCATGAGACTGAACAGTCTATGAGGAGCAGAACAGTCCATGAGACTGAACAGTCTGTGAGGAGTCAGCAAGGACCTGAACAGTCGGTGAGGAGCAGAGCAGACAGCAAGGAACTGAACAGTCTGTGAGGAGCAGAACAGTCCATGAGACTGAACAGTCTGAGGAGCAGAACAGACAGCAAGGAACTGAACAGTCTGTGAGGAGCAGAGCAGACAGCAAGGAACTGAACAGTCTATGAGGAGCAGAACAGTCCATGAGACTGAACAGTCTGTGAGGAGAACAGTCCATGAGACTGAACAGTCTGTGTGGAGCAGAACAGTCCACAAGGAGCAGGACAGTCAGCAGGAAGCACGACAGTCCAACTGCAGCACTGACAGGTGGAGCAGGGAGGTGACTGCTCCGGGTGACATGGAGCTGGCCAGGAACAACCAGAGCCCCATCCTGAAGTGACACAGGGGAGAAGTCCCTGAGACCCGAGGGGGACTGACCTCAGCACACTAAGGAGCAGGAGCACCATGGGGCAGTGGGCACCAAGCCACCAGTGCCAGATGACTGGACACCAGCCTCAGGCTGTGACGTTGGCAGAGGCAAGCCCAAGTCGACACGGCAGGCCACGACTTTACCACGGGAGTCACGGGGGCAGAGGGATTTGGGCTTCAGAGATGATGGGACCCCGTGCCGAGAGGTGTGCACATGGTGGTGGGGGGTGGATGCTCACGGATTTGCTGCTGCACCACACTGGGTTTGGGGCTGGGAGCAAGCAGGGCACTGGGCACCGTGTGCAGCCTTTGGACTCACAGTGGCCTGCGTGAGACCCCTTGCTCTGCACAGGCGTGTTCCTCAACTCCAGACCCCAGCTGGCACTCCAGCCCCTGCCTACTCCAGGCACATGCCTCTGGGGGGGGGGTGTCTCCCTGCTCCTGACCCCCAGCACCCCGCACTCAGGCACTCTCTCTTGGCCTGCGTGCTCATCTGAGCCTCGGGTGGGTCCAAGGCCTCATTTCTCTCACAGAAAACGGGTCTGGGCTTGTGAGGGGCCTGACAGAGCACCCAGGGCTGCCACGCAGGGCAAACTCCAGGCTCCCTGCCTGCCCCCCATCCTGACTTCTTCCAAGCAGTGCAGACAGTGGACAAGGCCGTCATCGCTGTCTCCCTCAGGTCCTAGCCTCATGCCACCTTCGGCGCTCATCCGTCTGGGAGGCTGGTTCCCACCTCACAGCCCAGGTCCGGTTCACCAAGCCTCCCTTCTTCCCCGTACCTGTGAGCCCCAGGGCTGCCTGCCATCACTCACTGCTGGCTGACCCTGGACTTGGAAAGCACCCTCCAGATAAGCCATCAGACCTCCAGTCGTCACCTCTCGGCTGCTCCTTAACCTCTGAGCTCAATGGATGGTGGCTGACCTCCTAGGCTTGTGAGAATGAACTCTGGTCCTCCTAACAGGGCTGCTGCCATTCAGCGATGAGTCAGGAGCAGCAGTACCCGGGGGCAGCAGAAAAAGGATGTGACTGGAAAGTGACAGAGACACCAGGGGCAGAGCCTCAGCCATAGCCCATCCCTGGGCTGCACCTGCCCTCAGGCAACTTCAACACCTTCTGAGTTGTTCCTGAGCCAAGCTGACACCCAGGCCCAGGGGCCTGAGGACCTGGCACACTGAGGAGGCTAAGCTGATGCCCAGGCCCAGGGCCCGGGGACGACCCCACCCCCATCACGGCACACTGAGGAGACTGAGCTGACGCCCAGGGCCTGGGGACCACCCCCCTGTCATGGCATGCTGAGTGAGGATGCAGTGTTTCCAGGTGGAACCTACTAAGATCACACGCAAAGGGACTCCAGGGTGAGGAGGAACCCAAGCCACAGAGATGGGGGAGCCAGGGACAGTGAGCCCTGCCTGCAGGGGGGCATCCACATGGGACCAGGACCAGGCCGGACCACCATGTGGGGCCAGGACCCTGGCCAGACCACCACCTAGGACCCCATCACACTGGGACCCAGCAGGACCCAGCGCGCAGCCCCTCCGAGCCTGTCCCCAGCACAGGGACAGAGGCCACACGGTGAGGGTGGTCTGGGGACATGCCTAGACCGCAGTGTGCCCACACTCCCGAGGTGCTGTTATTAAGCCAAGTGGAGTCGGCGATGCCTCCAGACACGGGAGCAGCAGGTGGGCAGTGAGGTCCTCACACAGGGTGCCCTCCCTGCTCTGTGTGGGTGGGCATGGATGCAGAGGCCTCCCGAGGGCCGGGCCTCCTGGCTCATGGCCCTGACAGCTCTTGGTCTCCCTACGGCCACGTCGCTCTCCACCTGTCATGTTCTCCTGGAGGGAGCTGTGTGAGCTGTGCTGCTGGAACGGTGCAGCGGGCTGTCAGAGACACTCAGAGCCGGGCCCCTCTGCACCCCGTCCCGTGGACACCTTGCAGAGGGGCCCGTTCGTGCTGGGGCACCCTAACTCATATAAATAGAAAATTTATCTCACTTACTTAAGCTCATCACTTCTGATTGATCCCAGATCAAGGTCCCTAGCCACCACTTTAGGAAAAGAGATGGGATTGAAGCGCTAGATCTGTGGCCATGAGAGCGTGACGGGAGATTGATCGGCCTCAGTCGTGCTTTGAAGTTAGGCGGAGTGTTCATCGATTGCTCATATTAAATTACCAGCTATGGTTTAAAATGCAAAGCCTATGAATGAGAAGTACCCAAGTGCTCACGGTGGACTCCTGCAGCGCGCCGTCTCCCAGCGGCGGCCGGTCCTCCGTCCCGGAGCCGCGCTGGAGGGCTGGGCCCGGCAGAGGTATCGTGTGCGGCACCGCTGGCAGCAGAGTCTCTTGCTCTCTCGTTCACGTGAGGACCTTCCAAGGAGGGCTGAGATTCTGAGGTCTCGCCCGGCACACGTGGTCTCCCATGGAGTGAGGGTGGGAGGAGCAAGGGTCGGATCTCCTCCTCTGACCCCGCCTCCTCCATCTCCTGTGCTGAAGGGATGCCGGCTCTGGGGCCCAGAGACCCCAGCCCAGCCCCGGGGAGCGGGTGCCGCCCGCTGTCCTGAGTGCAGCCAGGTTCTGCCTCCTCTGCTCTTCCCAGAAGCGGCCACAGTGAAAAGCAGTGGACTTGTGGTGGGACTGGGAACGTGGCGGAGGTTGGCCACCCATCTGAGTGAGGGGAAGAGGTAGAGGCTGGCCACCCTTCAGTGCAGGGCACCCCCAGGACAGACATACCCCAACCTCCCCGGGGTTTGCCCAGGAGCACTATGCTGTCAAGTCCAGGGACCCTGGGTGCCGCCATCCCGGGCCCCAGGTTTGGAGAGATGGATGGGAGGGGCCGCCAGGCCTGGTGCCTGCCGTGGGGACCCAGGGATGCAGTGCACAGGGGCCGGGGTGTCGGGAGGCCAGGCCTCTCCTGGGAAGAGTTGCTTTGTCTCTGGCAGACCAGCAGTGTGGCAGAGGGAAGGAAGGAGAGATGGTGTCTTTTGATAACTTCAGTGAACGAGGGGCGGAGAGTTCTGTATTTATTGTGCACATCTCAGCCACTGGGCTGGGGTTGTAGCTGATGCCTATGAGCCTTGGAGGTCTCACACACACACACACACACACACACACACACACACTTACCCCAGTGCCACTCCCCACGCTCCGCCGCCGTGTCCTGCATGGTCCTGTGTGGTACGGACACTGTCAGGAGGGCCCTGTGGTGGGGACATGGTGGGGGCCCTGCGTGGTAAGTACACAGCGTGAGGCCCCTGTGGTGGGGACGCGTTTGCAAGTAGAATATTTAATTTAAGCTTTGGCACTGTTCAGCACACAGTGGCCCTGGCTGTGGAGCAGTTGAGCCAATTTCCACACGCAGGTCCTTGGAAGGTGAACCGTGGCCAGGAAACTTCCTGAATAACTCTTGAGTCTGGCCCAGGGAGACCCACTGGGCTGCCAGGCTCCGTCTCAAACTCTGCCTGCAGGTTAGAGTAGGATGGGAGGGAGCTGTGAGTAGAAGGAGCCGTGTAAAGCAAGCACAAACGCTCTGCGGTTGGAGTGGTTTGTCATCTTCTCCTTAGTGGGGTTGGTGGGGGCCAGCGGGTGCCCGGAGCTCCCAGAAGCCACAACCCAAGCCCCGCCCCCTTGGGGTAGCATGCCTTGTCCCGACTCTACAGCCTCTGGACACCCATCGCCATCCTGGAGCCAGCTCCTACCTTTGTATGACGTTCCTTCAATGGAGAGAGAGGAAGAGACAGAAGAGCGAGCGAGAGAGAGAGAGAGAGAGAATA
The DNA here is from genome assembly GCF_023159225.1 of Perognathus longimembris pacificus. NCBI lineage: Eukaryota > Metazoa > Chordata > Mammalia > Rodentia > Heteromyidae > Perognathus > Perognathus longimembris. The sequence continues at coordinate 41,269 of NW_025959899.1, read as the reverse complement.
TGCCCAGAGAGAGCCCCGAGTCCTCCCCTCCCGCACAGAACATCGTAGAGAGGGCCTTACACAGCTCACCCCAGCCCCTTGTCCACCCCCACAAATGCAGACCGCGCTGGGCATGCCGGGCTCCCCCACGCGGAGCCAGGTCCTCCCCGACCCCACGCGCACGACACTCCTCTCGTGGCCACGCGCCCCAGTACCTGACTCCCTTCTCTCGGTGGGTCCCGCATTGCCGTGAGATTTGGGCACTGGCCCTTGGAACTTTCCAGAGCGCTGGGATGTGCCTTGTTCTGCTCCTTCATGTGGGAGACCAAATGCCCCGGTGACTACTTGTTTCCTACTTCTTTATTGGCGATGGAGGTGACGCTGGAGTTGCCATTCTCATGCGAATCTATGCATTCGTGCCATCATTTTTGTAAGTTAGATGACAAAAATGGGATTTTCTTTTGCTTATAGAGTATGTGCATTTTTATTGCCGAATTACCCTCCAAAAGGGCTTTACCAGTTTATACGCACAGTGACTGCATGTGAAGAAGTACGGCCACGCTTTAGAACTTTTTTCACTCTATCCCACTGGTGTGCACTGGGTGGTTTCTGCCATGCCTCCTGGCTGCCCCCTCCGCCCACACACAGGTGTTGCTGGGTCCACGGAGCCTCGTGTATTCCACTGGCCCAGGGTGTGCTCCTGCACTAGCCCGAACTTGCTTCCTGCTACAGGGGTGCTCCAGACCGGAGCTCCCAGAATTCCTTGATTTCCCAAACATCTATTCTCCTAAGACTCAAACCAGATGATCCTTAAGCCCAGCCACCTACACCCCTGCACACACACACACATCACTGTATACACACACAACACACCTCACATGCATGGTCCATGTCACACATGCACACGTGTGTGCGTATATGCACACGCATAGTACATGTATTGCACGTGTACACTCACACAGTCCACACCACACAAGTACACATATGTGCACATAGAGTCCTAATCTTGTGCACATGTACACACTCATGCACAGTCCACATCACATCTGTGCACATCTGTGTACATATGTGTGCACGCACATAGTCTACACCTCACACATGTGTGCACGCACAGAGACACTACCTCATCGGCTTCTCCCTGGAGGCCCAGGGTGTGATCACGCGGCCTGTCACTGAGGATTGACTCCACCAGCGGGTCCTCTGCATCCAAGTATCGCTGGTAACCCCATTTACCTAAGACTTGTTTTGTGTGTCAGAGTATTGTGTCCTTTTCATGTCAATGCTGGCCCATTTTCTAGTTGCACGTATTCCTAGGCCTTCGTGGTTGTCTTTACCATCGTGGTAGTTCCTCTTCCGGTCAGCAGGCTGTCAGTGCTGCACCGTGAGCCTGGGCTGTGGCCCCGGAGACCGTCGTGTCTCCCGTACATTGTATGTGACTTTGACGGCTCAGAAGCTGCCCGGTCTTCATACCCTGAAGCTTTAGGAGGCGTCTCCCCGGCACCCCTGTGCATGAGGAGGTCCCCAGGGCTGTGGCCTGCACCGAAAGAGGCCGGCTGGGCGCTTCCCTTGAGAGGCAGCAGGCCTGGGGTTTGCACTTGGGGGTCGGCAGCCTGGCCGGGGGAGGGGGGGGCCTGCATCCATGTGTCCTCCCACCAGAGCCAGGCCAGGCTAGGTAAATGCCAGGAGGAGTCACGGGCCCTGGTGCCCATGGAAAAGGACACCCTGAGCCCCTCTGCCCACGGCTGCCCGGGGCTCCGGGCCTCTCCCGCCGCCCTGCCGATGCCGGGCGCCTCGGCTTCGGGGACCGCTGCGTGTTTACTAAGCGGCTGGGAGCTGCAGAGCGGCTGTCAGACCCCAGCAGAGCTCAGGACGTGGCCGGGGAGTGGAGCTCAGAGGGCACCTCGCGTCCCTTGCGTCCTGCGCGGCGGGCGGGGTCCTGAGCACAGACGAAAATGACCCCTGGAGGACAGAGCGATCGACAGACGCAACCTAGAGAGTTATCTCCAGCGTGTGCTCGTTTTAACTTAACAAACCTTCCAATTCTTCTTGCGCCGGGCCCAAATTTGGTGCAAGGCTTGTGATTGCTGTTTTTAAATGTTTAGTCAACAGCTCCTGGCACCGTGCCAGGACTATGTCTACAACCTATATTATTTTAATTTTACCCACTCAACAAGGTGAAGTAGCCATTATAATGACTACCGTAAACAAGAAAGCAGGACTGCGCCGGGAATGGCCCCCGTGGAAACCCGCGGCCCGGGTCTGGATGCCCCACCTCCCCCACCACGCTGCCAATCCTGCCGCGGTGGAGGCGCTCTTCTAAGAAACGGTTGCCCTGCTTCCAACCGAGTCTGAAGTCTCCAGGCCTTCCTATTTGTCCAGCCCCCTTCGGGCCCCCAAGCTCATCGTGGCCTCGTGTTTGTCTCTCTGTGGAGCTTTCTGGAGAGCGCAGGGGAGGCCTGGAGCGAGGGTGGAGGTTCGCTCTGACGCGTGCGGGCGTTGTAGGCACCACGGAAGGACGGCCCGGCCGCACCCCCTGCAGGCCCCGTGTTGCCGAGGCGAGAATGGCGGAGCGGGCCGCAGCGCTGGTTTGTCCTGGTGAGCTGGGGTGGTGGCTGGCACGGCCAGGAGAGTGTCCTGAGGGGAACGACCACTGTCAGGCGGGCCTGTCCAGCTCAACGGGCGTGCCCTGCAGTGCCCACCGCAGGCTGGGCGCCATCCCAGAGCCAGCGTGCCCCGAGCTGCCCTCGGCGGGCGAGGACCCTCTACCTCAGGGGCATTGCCTGCCACGCGGGATGTCGGAGGAGTCCACGCAGGGGGCGATGCCAAGCCGTCCCTGACCCCACTGCTCCACGAGGACACTGAGGATCCCCACGCTGCGTCTCCTCCTAGGGGAGATCGGAGCCTTCCAGCTCTGGCAGGCTGGCTTCCCACAGGCCTCCCCACTCCCCACACACAGGCCCCCCCACAGGCCTCCCCACTCCCCACACACAGGCCTCCCCACACACACAGGCCTCCCCACTCCCCACACACAGGCCTCCCCCCCCACACACACAGGCCTCCCCATGGGCCTCCCCACCCCCCCAGGTGTCTCCCTACTCCCCACAGGACTGTGCATCGTCATCCAGGAACCTGCACCTCCACTTCACAATCAGAGGGAGGAGAGCCGGTACCTGGATCATAGACCCAAGTGTGCAAGACCATCCTGCAGTGTGCATGCAAGGGCCTGCAGCTACAACTCGGACACACAGGTGCACAAGGAGGCCATCCCACAGAGTGTATGCCAGGGCGTGCATCTGCAACACAGACACATGGCACCCAAGGCCATCCCACATGTGCGTGCAAGGGCACACAGCTACACCAGACATGCAGGTGTGCAAAGGAGGCCTTCTTGATGTGTGCAAGGGTCTGCAGCTATGACATGGACATGCAGGTGCACAAGGAGGTCATCCTCCAGTGTGTGTACAAGGGCCCGCAGCTTCAACATCGACACGCGGTTGTGCAAAGGCTTCCCCGGGGGAAATCTCTGTATTTGGGCCACGGGTCCTGGAATCTTGTTTGGGACACTAACAGGCTTTGTAGAACTTCTTGGGTAGCATCTGTCAGCTTTAGTGTGGGTTTGCCCCGTGCCATAAACTGACTTAGTAGAGTCTTATTACTAAGATTCGTTTCATTAGATTAAATGAACACATGATATTCAGGGTGGTAGCTATCAGCTCCCCTCAGGACAAACCAATGTGAAGTCACATTGCGGATGGATCTCTCCAGGCAGGGCGAGACCTCTCAGTCTTTTCCATCCATTTCAGAGAAAAAAAATCACCAACACAGGCATCCGCGGCCCGGGAGCTGTGCGTGAAGCGTTCTCTTTCTTGAGGAACGAGCATATTCCAAGGCCTCCATTTCCCATGTCTATTTCCTCTGCTTCCTGTCGGAGCTGGGCTGTGTGGGAGGAAGTATGGAAGCTGATGAGCAGGCCTCTCTCAGGCGGTCATTTCCCAAATCATCTCTCAGAGGACACCTGCGAGCAGGCAACCTAGTACACACGTATGAGTTTTGAGATGGTTTCTCGCTCTTCCTCTCTCTCTCTCAGATAGTTTCTGCTACTCCTGTTAAGATCACAGATGGCAGACCTGGGCTGTCGACTGGGGTCGGCCCCGTGTGGCCTTCCGTGCCTGGAGAGGCGCGAAGGAGCCGGGAGCGCATGCGTGTGGGCAGAACTGCGGCACGCCCGCCTTGCACTGATTTCCTCTTTTCAAGTTCTAGTACCAGACTTCCCCGCAGTGTCTCTTGTAATCGATTCCACTTGAAACCACACGCCTCCCAGCCCTGCACCCCTCCCCTGCCCAGCCGCCAAGCGCGGGCCCACTTAGCTGGGTTAGCGCTCTGCGCGGGGCTGAGTCTAGTGGGGGGAGTCTAGTGGTGTTCCAGTCATGGCTTTGAACCATGGCCTTCCTGCAATGTCTGCTCCGCGAGGCATGCTAGGTCCCCTTGGGGCCGGGTATGTGGCTGGATGGGCAGGGAAGACCTGCCCGGGCCTCGGGGAAGGCCGGCGTGGCCCACGCCCGTTCCGGTGCAGGATGGAGGCGCACCCTGGGCATCCGTCAGCCAGAGGACGGCAGCTTTCTGGGCTTGGCGTCTGCCCTGCAGCCCTGGGGCAGGCTGGGGGGGGGGGGGGGGTCTGCCACGGCTGGGAATGTGGTGTGACCGCCCGGGCTGATGGTCCAGGCCAGCAGGAACAGCACTGAGAACCAGACAGGGCCTTCGAGGGCTGAAGTTACCCAGGACAGGTGGGTGCTGTGGAGTCAGGTGACTTGATAAAGACAGGGGAAGCAACCGTTTAACTGCAGGTGAGAGACGGCTGGAGGGGGAGGCTGGGTCGGCCCCGTGTCTACCAGCACATGCCCCCCCCCCACCTGCGGAGTGCCTGCCTGGGTTCTGCGGGTGTCCTCCTATCCCTCACTCCCAGGACAGGACGGGGCTGTCACCTGCTGCGTGTGAAGGGAAACTTACCTCCTAAACCAAGCACACAGACCTGGCCTGGCTCCTTTATCTGGTTTCCAACATCGCAGACCCCGTGGAACTGGAAATCTATTTGAACTGGAGCCATTCAGACATTCCCAAAATTCATATTGTGTGGGGTGAAGAACGTCGATAAGAAACCGGAGGAAAGGTGGGGTGGCGTGGTGCACACCTGCGATCCCAGCCACTTCGGAAGCAAAGGCGGGAGCGCGCGGGTTCAAGGCTGGCCAGGCAAAGCTGACAAACACCAAGGGGAACAGCGTGTGCCGGGCCCCTGGAAAGGTCAGCCAGCTGCTACACAGAGGCAGCGCGCTCCATGCTGGCTGTCATCCCGGCCTCTCCAGGCCTGTCATGAAAGGATCCGACGAGGCTACGGAGGCCCTCTAACCCACGCAGTCTCTGTTCTGGGTTTCGGGTCTGGCACTGGTTTGATGCGGTCGGTCCTCACAGACGGGGCCCCATGGGCACCAGCCACCACCAAGCTGGGGGGGGGAGGGCCCAGGAAGTCTCCAGAACACAGAGAGCGATGGGGGGCTGGGGGGAGTAGAGGGCTGGGGTGTGAGGACAGTGGAGGGCTGGGGTGTGGGGGACAGTGGAGGGCTGGGGTGTGGGGGACAGTGGAGGGCTGGGGTGTGGGGACAGTGGAGGGCTGGGGTGTGGGGACAGTGGAGGGCTGGGGTGTGGGGACAGTGGGGGGCTGGGGTGTGGGGGCAGTGGAGGGCTGGGGTGGGGGGCAGTGGAGGGCTGGGGTGTGGGGGGCAGTGGAGGGCTGGGGTGGGGGGCAATGGAGGGCTGGGGTGTGGGGGGCAGTGGAGGGCTGGAGTGGGGGGGGCAGTGGAGGGCTGGGGTGTGGGGGGGCAGTGGAGGGCTGGAGTGGGGGGGCAGTGGAGGGCTGGGGTGTGAGGACAGTGGGGGGCTGGAGTGTGGGGACAGTGGAGGGCTGGGTCTTGGGGGGCAGTGGAGGGCTGGGGTGTGGGGGACAGTGGAGGGCTGGGTTGGGGGCACAGTGGAGGGCTGGGGTGGGGGCGTGCAGTGGAGGGCTGGATTGTGAGAAATCACGCACATGTACCCGCCACACATTCACACATATGCACGTGCATACACGTGTACACATATGTACATCCACACGCACCACACACACACACACGCACCCCTTGCCTGTGCAGGCATCCTCCTGGCCTCAGGCCACACACACACACACACACACGCACACGCACACACACACACACACACACACACACACGCCTGTCCTCAGAGTCCCAGATCAGCCTGCCTCCTCCAGGAAGCAGAGGGGCCTTGCAGAACAGCGCTGGGCTGCAGGAAGGGTGCAGAGCTCTTGGGGTCCAGAGTCCTGGCAGGGTGCAGCGTCTCCAGGGTGGGAAACCTCACCTGCAACCCAGCTTCCCAAATCTGCCCTCGAGGCCCTCTTCCCCAGCGAGTCCTGCAGGCCTGCTCCAGGCTTGTGTCCAGCCAGGCTTCTGGCCAAGCGGCTTATATCCCTATTCCTCTGGAACAAGAACACCATCTGATTTTATGAATAACTTTTAGGTTTCTTTTCTTTTCCCTTTATTGTCAAAGTGAAGAACAGAGGGGTTACGGTTTCACATGTAAGGCAATGAGCACATTTCTTGTTCAACTTGTTACCTCCTCCCTCATTCCCCCCCCCCCCCGCCGCATCTCCCCCTCCCCCTTTCCCTGTCCCTCTGATGAATTGTACAGTTGCTTTACACCAAATGGTTTTCTAAGTACTGCTTTTGGAATTGTCTTTTTATCCTTTGTCTCTCAATTTTGCTGTTCCCTTTCCCTTCCCTAGTTCTAATACACGTATATACAGTATCCAGGGTACTAAGATCAGATACAGTGATAGCGGTAATGAAACCACAGGAAGGGAATACGAGAGAAAAAAAATGGGAGTATGGTTTCACATGGCATGTTGAAAATAATAACAACAATGATATAACACTTGTATCCACAACGTGGAGTTCATTTCACTTAGCATCATCTTATGTGTTCATAAGGGCATAGCTATTGGGATATTGTGATCCGCTGCTAGGACTAGCCTAAACATGAGCTAATTATTCCCTATGAGGGAAACCATAGAGTCCATGTTTCTTTGGGTCTGGCTCACTTCACTTAGTATATAATTTTTTCCAAGTCCTTCCATTTCCTTACGAATGGGGCAATGTTATTTCTTCTGATGGAGGCATAGAATTCCATTGTGTATATGTACAATATGTACTGCATTTTCCTGATCTACTTGTCTGCTTAGGGGTGTCTCTGTTGGCTCCATATTTTAGCAATGACAAATTGTGCTGCAATGAACATTGTTGTGCTAGTGGCTTTAGTGTGGTCTTGCTTGTAATATTTTGGATAGATGCCCAAAAGTGGGGCTGCTGGGTCATAGGGGAGCTCTATGTTTAGCGTTCTGAGGAATCTCCATAACACTTTCCAGAGTGGCTGAACAAGTTCACAATCCCACCAACAATGAAGTAGGGTTCCCTTTTGGCCACATCCCCTCCAGCATGTGTTGTTGTTAGTTTTCCTGATAATGGACATTCTTACTGGGGTGAGGTGGACCCTCAGTGTTGTTTTTATTTGCATTTCTTTAATGGCCAGTGATGTAGAGCACATCTTCATGTGTCTCTTGGCCGTTCTCATTTAGGTTTCATTTTTTATTAGTGTAAATCAATTGTACAGAAGAATGGGCTTGCTATAACATTCTCATATATGTACACAAAGTACTTTGCTCTTATTCTTCCTTGAGAAGGTTGATCTATTCCATATAGCCCTGGCCACGGCAGGCCTCTAAGACAAGTGAGCCTTCAGTTAGAACCACAGCTATTAACCCAGGAAGTGGAGGTAGAGATGTGGGCAGCCCCTGCAGGAGCTGCCTCACTGGCGAGGAAATAGGGCAGAGTCTGGAGAGCAACAAAGCCCACTAGGACTCTGCCCGGAGGGGGGCCCAGAATTTGGACACCCATGGTTGGAGCCTTGGTGCTTAGTTCAATGCTCAAGAATCACAGTCTCTGTGCGGCGCGGCGCAGCAGGGACTCGGGCCCGGAAGCCTGGGTCCGGCTTGGCTGTCGGCCTGTGGGGACACGGCTTGGCTGAGGCGCATGGCCCTGGGCCCCTGCACAGCTCTGAATCCTTCCCTTCGGAGTGGTCACCTTGCCTTCAGCACTGGGGACGGCAGCTCTGTTACAGGCTACAAGTCAACGCTGCTTGACCAGCTTGAGAAGCGTGGCCTCAACAACACCGGGCTTTGAAGGCGAGCCAACTCCTTGTGCCCTCGCAGCTTGTGCCTCCCGCTGAGCCCCTGACCCGGCTCCGGGGGACCCCCTCGCCCACTGCCCTGGCGTGGCCGTGCCTGAGCCTAGCAGCTAGCCTTTCCCTGGAAGAAAGCCCAGCCTGCTGGTGCGGCCATCCTTTGGCGTCCTCGGCTTCCACTCCTCCCCTCCCCGGGGCTCCGGCCTGCCACCCGGGCTGGCCCTGCACTTCTGGGTGCCGGGTACTGGGGAGGGTGCCTGCGAGCGTCCCATCCTCCTCTGTCCGGAGTCCCCATCTCAGGGCACCTCCTCCGACTGCTCCCTCTGTGTGGAGCCAGCAGGGCCCTCCCTTGGCCCCAGCTGGCAGTAGCTGGGTGCAGTCCCAGCTCGCATCTTGTCTCACTGTGGCCACCCCCGTTCTGTTCTTTCAGAATCAGCACGTAGCACTACGACCTTGCAGGCCAGGCCCTCCTCTGAGAGCCAGGCATTTGTTCCTGCACACTTGCTATTTGCAACTGAGTGCCCGGGAGAGGGGGAGGAAGAGCAGAGGCACAGCGCTGCCTTCCAGGCTCCTCCTTCCCCCCCGTGTGCTAGCTCAGAACTCCACCTTGGGGGCGAGGGGGGTGCAGTCCACTGCTTGAGTTGGGGATCCCGCACCCCGTGCTAACCAGGTCCGGCACACTGGGGACAGTGTTCAGAGCACAGGCTCCCCTGGAGATCAAGGTCACAGTGAAGGTGATCAGACCAGGGTGCTCCCAGAGCCCCCGGACGCATAAGCCCTCCCTTCCCTGTCCCCATTTTGTCTGTGTGAGGAATAAGGGTCTGTTCAGACCAGCACCACAGAGCTGACCGGCACCGGCCCACACCGGCCCACACTGGCCCATACTACCCCACGCTGGCCCATACTACCCCACGCTGGCCCACACCGGCCCACACTGGCCCATACTACCCCACGCTGGCCCACACCGGCCCACACTGACCCATACTACCCCACGCTGGCCCATACTACCCCACGCTGGCCCACACTACTGACACTGGCTGCCAGAAACTCTTAACTCCTGTAGGAAGCAGGGTTCCTCCCTGCTCATGGCGACAGCTATACAGAGGACATGTGTGTGCACACATATACATGTGTATGTGTATCTATGTATACACACTTGTATATGTGCACACCACATAATCATATGCATCTCTCTGGTACAGTGAGGAAAAGCACGTCTGTGTCCTGACACTGAGAATGTGAGATAATTGATTCGTGGCGGATTCATTCACCAACCGACTTCCACTCAGAACAGTGCAGCTCTTGTAAGTGACCACAGAGATGTGGTTTTGTCCAAAACAGGGTGAGCTGGACCCGGGTCTACTCACCCGAGGCCAGGAAACAACGAAACCCAGGGCCTCAGGAGGGAGGGAGGGAGAGGAAACAGAGGCTAAGGATGTCCAGGATGTCCAGGGCCACCTGGGAGTGGACAGGGACCAAGCTGCCAGCCACCGTGGCTCCCTCGGTCCCTCTGTTCCAGTGAAGTCCAGGTCACGCATCCACGGGCTGAGCTGCTGCCAGCCAGTGGCAGAAGCAAAGCTCGGGCCTGACACGCATGCAGGACACATCCACCGTGGCGGGGCCTCCTCACGGAGCACGGCTGGAGTCCCAACGTCCCAGGAGAGCAGGGCTTCCGGCCCCTCCAGGCCTCGCACGGGGGCCAGCACCCACAGGACACGGCTGCCAGGCCCGTGGGAGGGAGGGGGGCTGCCCACCTCTCTGGGGCCAGCTGGCTGGTCTCCTCCAGTGACAAAGCAAACCTCCGTGCTTCCCAGGTCTGCCCCCGGCTGGTACTGGGTGGCCCAACTCTCCTCAGAAAGCTGAATGTAACGGAAGTAGTATTTCAGAGTATGGACCAAGACTTGCGATGTGATCTTGGATCTGTGCCCTCACCGGGGGGAAGCTCTCCCTGCGGAGCTGCCTGACTTTCCGTGGGAGATTCTCCCCACAGGACAGTGGGCCGTGGGGGGGGGGGGAACAGAGGCCAGCTCTGCGCGTCCCCCCCCGCACCCCCACCCCGTGTCTCGGCTGATGGGGGTCTGACAACCTCGGGTGAACAGGAAGCGCCCAGAAGCCAGGCGCCCAACACCAGAGCCTGGGCATAGAACCCACCGCTTCGTGCTCTGTGTGTGGCAGTCATGAATACCTGGCTAGCGTCATCATTAGGCCATAATGGTTTGTTATAACCACAGAGAGCATTTTGTGACTGATCGTTACGCCAGCAGAAACCTCCAGCTATAGCCAATCCATACAAACTTGGTTCTAAAACTGCGCAAGGTTCCAATAGACTTCTGAAATTAAATTCACAATGTTAAACAAAGAGAACCAAGGTGCCGGATTTCATATCCACGTTGCAAGCTGCACGGGGCGGGGGGCAGCGTTCAGCGCAGTTTGGTTGTTTGGTTTGGGCTGGGGTTTGTGGGGGGGGAGGAGGGGGTTGTCATTTCATTTTTGGTCTTGTTTGCTGAGTTGCCAGAAAACGCGACCGGGAGTCACCGGTGGTCACGTGTGGCAGACGGCTTGCCCGAGGAAAGGGTCCGGTGGGGCCGCATGAGAGGAGATACAAGTTACCTTTAATGTATCCCTAAGTGGGCAGAGAAGTAAACATGAACTGTCGGATGATCGCTGTCACGGAAAGGGTTCCGGAAGCCGGGCACATTGCTCGAGCTTTTGCGACTTGGCTTGGCACGTGGCCGGTGCAGGCTGATCAGACGAGGGCGTGGGGACCCGCCCGCGTAGCGGCTCCCGGTGGCATCTGGCGAGGCCCCTCCTGGCCTTCAGCTCTCTTGACCCCCTCGGGGGCAAGGAGAAGCTGAGGTGAAGGAGGCTGGGGTGGGTGCAGAGCGGACCCCAGAGACCCAGGCACCTGTCGCCACGAGGAGACGGAGGACTTGACCAAGGGCCCCGACCGTGGACACGGGGCCGGGGGGCCGGGGGGGGGCGGTGGGCTTTTCACACAGAGCGCCCCCACAGCTCTACATGGAGGCCGGGCCTCTGACGGCATTCCAGCCCCTCCGGGGGCCACGGGCCGGAGGAGGGCAGAGGGGCAGCGGGGGAGAGGGGTGGTTAGGTGGTGAATGGACACGGAAGGTACAGGATCGAGGGAGGCAGGAAAGCAGCAGGGCCTGGGCGCGGCGTGTCTGTGCCGGGGGAAGCCCGGGGGCGCGGGCCCGGGGCTCAGCCCTCCCTTCTGCCGAGTCACGGTCGCAGGTGCGGTCGAGGAGCGGCGCGGCGCCCGCACGCCGGGCTGGCTGGCAGCCGTCCCGGGCACGGGCGGGTGGCGCTCGCTCCTGGACGGCCTCCCGAGAGCGTCACCGTCTCAAAGCCCGCCCGCGTCTGTGTGTGCTTAGTCATCCTGTTACCCTGGAAAATCGACGCGCGCGCAGGAGGCGCCGCCGGGGGAAGGGGTGTTTGGGGACTCTGACGGGGCAGGGCGAGGACGGCTGAATGGCTGGCAGCTCATTAGCTCTGCCCCCCTCAGATTAGCAGTAATTAAACTGTGAAATCAGAGGCGCGCCTTACGCCCCAACACCACACACGGCTGTGGGGAGGAATCGGGAGATAAATCACTGGCGTCCCCGCCGGCAAGGGCAAGGCAAGCGGGAGGGGGGATAATGAGGCCGCTCGGCCCCTCCTGGGGGCGGGGGGGTGGGGGGACACGGGGCAGGCAGGTTTGGGAAGCGTCGCCATGGCGATGGCAGGGCACTGGCAAACGCTTCCGCCCACCGGCTGTGGTTAATGACGGCGGTAATGAAGGATTATGCCAACATCGCGGCCACTTTTGTACGCCGCCCGGCACACGTCGCCCTGTGCCCGGGGACTCGCGGGGCGCTGACGGTAATTGTGTGCTGATGGATGGGGTGGAGGCGCGAGGACGCGTCTGAGCTGTGCCCGCGGCCGCGGCCGCCGAGCACGTCCCTCCAGGAGCCTCCTCCCGCCCGGGCGGGCGCCGGAGGCGTGGCCGTCCCTCCGTGCCGTCTGCACGGACGTGGCCACGGCGGACACAGGCCCCCGCGGAGCCGAGGGGGCAAACCCGCGGTTCCGACACGGTCGGGAAGTGGCTTCCGGACGATCATGGTTTTCACCGCTGCCGGTGGGGCCGGGTAGGGAGAGAACGCCCCTTCTGCCCGCTCCTCCGGCTCCGGCGCCTCCCCATCACCTGCAATGTCAGAGTCGCTGTCACGGAGCTGCGGCCTGGCTGGGGTGGGTGAGCGGAGGCGGGCCCCCGGCCCCCGGCCCTGGGCACCCTTTCACCGAGGCGGCCACCTGACAGGTGTGACTCTGCACCGGCCGCCCCTCTGTAGTGACGCATCCCCACGCACGGTCGCCTGCGAGCAAGGGGCCCAAAGGAGCCAGCGGCAGCTCGGTCCTGCAGGTTGAGCTTGCTGGGCCGTGCCCTCTGTCCCCTCTCCTGGGGTCCGGGACTCCATGGAAACACACACACTCGGGCCACAGTGTTTTCATCCACGTCTCAAGGCCATCGGTTGCATGAAATAGAGGAGCTCAAGTCCAGGTGTCTTTGGGGGTTTTCTTCTCGGTCCGCTTTCGGAAGGATGACATCAGCTGGCACAGTTCAGAGTCTGTGATTCACGGCACAATTCTCTCTCCACTGTTCAGCTTGGCAATAGGCAGGCCCTGCGGACGGAGCTCCCTCCCTGCCCCTCCAAAGGCCGTCTGCGGAGCTCTGGCGCTGGAGCCTTCCTCAGCCAGGAGCCGGGAGAGTGGGGCTGGACATGGCTGCTCCCTCCCTGAGCTAGGACTGAAGGCGCGACGGACCGCCGTGCTCCGCACACCTTCCTTGAAGGGGGTGTGGAGATGCCGGAGTCTCGAGCTCCATCCTTAAGCCCTAGCCTCGGCCATCTCCAAGCCCGGCTGGTGACACCCACACTTGCGTCACTTCCCAGAAATACCACTTCCTTCAAACCAAACAGGAGCCTGCACAATCCATGTGTGTGTCACAGGTGTCAGCATCAGGGATTCTCTGTCTACACACACACACGCAGCTCCACACCACGAGAAATACAAGAACCTCACTAGTGGGAACATCGAGAAGGCAGCTCGTTGCCTGAGAATACAGGCGACGCGGCCCCTCGGTGGATGGCAGCTGGGTCAGACCGGACCCTCCTGGGGCTGGGAGCTTAGGGCTGGGGGGGGGGGGGGGGAACAGGGCCTTCTGGAGCTGTGAGGTGGGGCGAGGTCACACCAGCCCCTCCTGGGGGCTGGGAGGTCAGAGCGGCGGATTTATTGTTAGGGTGCGCATTGAGCAAGGGTGCCACGTTTGTGTTGGGCTGAAGGCCACAGAGAACCTGAACTTGTGCCTGCCCAGTGCTGAGCCAGCCGAGTCTGCTGTTTACCCGCGGTGGTGCCCCTGAGTGGCCAGCCAAGCTGGCCCCGCCTCTGCCCTCGGCGCGGAGACGCTGGGCGCGTTTCTGAGTTCCAGCAGACAGAGATGCTACGGGGGGCGGTGGGGGCGGGGGAGTGGGTGGCTAAGAAGGACAGGAGGGCCAGGAGTAGGAAGTGACAGCCATCCCAAAGCTAGGGCTTCAGGCCCACATGCCCCCAGACCACACAGCCTCAAATCCCACGTGAACAACGCTTGGCCGTTCGAGGCTCCGAGGCACTGGAGCCAGCCAGCGCGGGAACCGTCCGCTTGGCCGCTGGGTCCTCGGCACGGTGGCGGCCCAGATCTCCAGTTCGGCGACTGGCCAGCCCGAGGCCCACCAGCCCCGCCCCGCCCCCCAGGAGCGCAGCACCCGGGCCCCGGGGACACCCTAGTACCAGCACGCACAGCAGAGCCAGCGGAATCCAGCGCGGACCACTGAGAGCACCGGGCGGCCACCTTGGACGCCCACATCGCTCTTCGTTCTCTTCGGTTTGGGGCTTGCTTTTTGAGACAAGGTATTGCTGTGTAGCCTAGGCTGGCCTCGAACTTGTGATCCTCCTGCCTCTCCCCGCCCAAGTGCTGTGATTCTGGGCATTTGCCACCCCGCCTGCACATCCTTTCTTAAAGGATTTTTCTAAAATCTTAAGGTGAAAAGTTAAGAACGTGCAAGGACAGTCATTGACCAACAGCATACAGCCCTGAAGATGGAGGCTGGACATGCAGGCCGGGCAGACACCTCCAGCCCCCGCCGTGCCTCGTCTGCCTTCCATTTGAAAGAAAAGGACACTCGTTGCTTTAACGTCAGACTCTAAAATTAGCTTTAACGAAGGAGGCTGTTATGCGCTTATGACTGACACTAGACGTGAAAGAGGCAAGAAGAATTCTGCACGAGATCAGAGTCTTCCTGGGACAGGCAGCCTGCGTTGGATCTAGGGCAGAGTCTCGATTCCTGTGCGTCCCCACCGGTGTGCACCTCCGCAGGGCAGTGTAAATCCCCGTGTGCACCTCCGCACGGCTGGAGAGAGCTGCCCCTCCCCCAGGCGAGGTGGGGAGAGAAAGCCACTCCCACCCACAGGAGGGGGGGAGCCGCCCCCTTGCCCAGGGTTCCCGCGTCGCACACTCAGCCCCTGGAGTCCCGTCGGGGACCCCGCTCCCTGAATGGGTCCGGAAGGCCTTGCGTGATGCGAGGTGACACAGTGCTTGTAGGCCCCTAAGGAGTGCTGGAAGCACTGGCCGCCCTCCTGGGGCGGGGACCAGCCAGGCGGCTTCTGGAGCGTGAGCACGGTCGGGCCCTTCCGCACTCCGCGGCGGACGTGTGTGTCGGCCAGACGCGTCGGAGCGTCAGAGCCTCTGTGAGCCGTGCGTGCCGCCCCGGGCTCCTCAGGGATCTTGAGTCGGCTGGTCTGACAGCTGGCCGCATGCTGGGGAGGTGGGGACCGGCGTGGGGTCAGGCGGGTTGGGACTTACCATGGAGCCCAATGTGTTGGATGAGGGGGTATGCTGGCCCCTGCCCAAGATGCCAGGGTCGGGAGACGACACAGCCGGGCGGGCTCCTGTCACCTGCCAGACTGCTCGCATCCCTCAGGAGACCCGCACGCACGCACCAAGGAGGGCGGAGGCTGACGATCATCGCCGGGTTGCCCAGCTGGAGGTTTGCACTGCGATCCTCAGATCTCAGCCTCCTGGGTCGCTAGGATGACAGCCATGAGCCACCAATGCCCGCGGGAGGTTTCCTTTAAAAACTATTTTCTCTAGGAAACAGTCTAAATAAGGCAAGCATTTACACCTGTACTTTCTTCTCTGAGCAACTCAGCCAGCCGGGTGAACAGCAGAAGCCATGGCTTTGAGGCGGGAATCGACAGTGACCCGCTAAGTGCCCTGCAGCTGCTGCCTCGCCCTCCTGCCTCCTCCTCCGTTCATTTCAAGAGTGGCCTGGGAGGTCACTAGAGTCCACCCTGCCCATTCGATGGTCCTGCCAGGGGGCAGAGGACTCTGCAGCACCCAGTGCCCCTGCCTTGATGCGAAGACCCTGTGCCGCCGGGGCCTCCATGCTCCCAGCTGCCTTCCATGCCCGAACCTGGCCCTCCACCTCCCATAGAGCCCATGCCTTGATGGCTTCCCTTCTAGGAGCGAAAGGCCAGGCTGCATGCTGTCAGACTGCACGATAGCCTCACACATGCACGCTGTCCAGAAGCATGGTAACCTCACACGTGCACGCTGTCCAGAAGCATGGAAGCCTCACACGTGCACGCTGTCCAGATGCACTGCAACCTCACACGTGCACGCTGTCCAGATGCACTGCAACCTCACACGTGCACGCTGTCCAGATGCACTGCAACCTCATATGTGCACCCTGTCCAGATGCACTGCAACCTCACACGTGCACGCTGTCCAGATGCACTGCAACCTCACACGTGCACGCTGTCCGGATGCACTGCAACCTCACACGTGCACGCTGTCCAGATGCACAGTAACCTCATATGTGCACGCTGTCCAGATGCACTGGAACCTCACATGTGCACGCTGTCCAGCTGCTCTGCAACCTCACACATGCACACTGTCCGGATGCACTGTAACCTCACACGTGCACGCTGTCCAGATGCACAGTAACCTCATATGTGCACGCTGTCCAGAAGCATGGTAACCTCACATGTGCACTGTCCAGATGCACTGCAACCTCACACATGCACGCTGTCCAGATGCACTGCTACCTCACATGTGCACTGTCCAGATGCACTGCTACCTCACACGTGCACGCTGTCCAGAGGCACTGTAACCTCACATGTGCACGCTGTCCAGAAGCATGGTAACCTCACACGTGCACGCTGTCCAGAAGCATGGTAACCTCACACATGCACGCTGTCCAGAAGCATGGTAACCTCACACGTGCACGCTGTCCAGATGCACTGCAACCTCACACGTGCACGCTGTCCAGATGCACTGCAACCTCACACGTGCACGCTGTCCAGATACACGATAGTCTATATGTACATGCTGTCCAGATGCACTGCAACCTCACACGTGCACGCTGTCCAGATGCACAGTAACCTCATATGTGCACGCTGTCCAGATGCACTGGAACCTCACATGTGCACTGTCCAGCTGCTCTGCAACCTCACACATGCACACTGTCCGGATGCACTGTAACCTCACATGTGCATGCTGTCCAGAGGCACTGCAACCTCACATGTGCGCTGTCCAGATGCACAGTAACCTCATATCTGCACACTGTCCAGATGCACTGCAACCTCACATGTGCACTGTCCGGATGCACTGTAACCTCACACATGCACGCTGTCCAGAGGCACTGCAACCTCACACGTGCATGCTGTCCAGATGCACTGCATCCTCACATGTGCACGCTGTCCAGATGCACTGCAACCTAACATGTGCACTGTCCGGATGCACTGTAACCTCACATGTGCACTGTCCGGATGCACTGTAACCTCACACGTGCACGCTGTCCAGAGGCACTGTAACCTCACATGTGCACGCTGTCCAGAGGCACTGCAACCTCACACATGCACGCTGTCCAGATGCACTGCTACCTCACACATGCACACTGTCCAGAGGCACTGCAACCTCACACGTGCACGCTGTCCAGATGCACTGCATCCTCACATGTGCACGCTGTCCAGATGCACTGCAACCTAACATGTGCACTGTCCGGATGCACTGTAACCTCACACGTGCACGCTGTCCAGAGGCACTGTAACCTCACACGTGCACGCTGTCCAGAGGCACTGTAACCTCACACGTGCACGCTGTCCAGAGGCACTGCAACCTCACACGTGCACGCTGTCCAGATGCACTGCAACCTCACACGTGCACGCTGTCCAGATGCACAGTAACCTCATATCTGCACACTGTCCAGATGCACTGCAACCTCACATGTGCACTGTCCGGATGCACTGTAACCTCACACATGCACGCTGTCCAGAGGCACTGCAACCTCACACGTGCATGCTGTCCAGATGCACTGCATCCTCACATGTGCACGCTGTCCAGATGCACTGCAACCTAATATGTGCACTGTCCGGATGCACTGTAACCTCACATGTGCACTGTCCGGATGCACTGTAACCTCACACGTGCACGCTGTCCAGAGGCACTGTAACCTCACATGTGCACGCTGTCCAGATGCACTGCAACCTCACACGTGCACGCTGTCCAGAGGCACTACAACCTCACACATGCACGCTGTCCAGATGCACTGCTACCTCACACATGCACACTGTCCAGAGGCACTGCAACCTCACACGTGCACGCTGTCCAGATGCACTGCATCCTCACATGTGCACGCTGTCCAGATGCACGGCAACCTAACATGTGCACTGTCCGGATGCACTGTAACCTCACACGTGCACGCTGTCCAGAGGCACTGTAACCTCACACGTGCACGCTGTCCAGAGGCACTGTAACCTCACACGTGCACGCTGTCCAGAGGCACTGCAACCTCACACGTGCACGCTGTCCAGATGCACTGCAACCTCACACGTGCACGCTGTCCAGATGCACAGTAACCTCATATGTGCACACTGTCCAGATGCACTGCAACCTCACATGTGCACGCTGTCCAGATGCACGGTAACCTCACACGTGCATGCTGTCCAGATGCACGGTAACCTCACATGTGAACACTGTCCAGATGCACTGCAACCTCACATGTGCACGCTGTCCAGATGCACGGTAACCTCACACGTGCATGCTGTCCAGATGCACGGTAACCTCACATGTGAACACTGTCCAGATGCACTGCATCCTCACATGTGAACGCTGTCCAGATGCACTGCATCCCCACATGTACACGCTGTCCAGAGGCACTGCAACCTCACACGTGCACGCTGTCCAGATGCACTGCAACCTCACACGTGCACACTTTCCAGATGCACAGTAACCTCATATGTGCACACTGTCCAGATGCACTGCAACCTCACATGTGCACGCTGTCCAGAAGCATGGTAACCTCACACGTGCACGCTGTCCAGAAGCACGGTAACCTCACACGTGCATGCTGTCCAGATGCACGGTAACCTCACATGTGAACACTGTCCAGATGCACTGCATCCTCACATGTGAACGCTGTCCAGATGCACTGCATCCCCACATGTACACGCTGTCCAGAGGCACTGCAACCTCACACGTGCACGCTGTCCAGATGCACACTACCCTCACATGTGCATGCTGTCCAGATGTGCTGCAACCTCACACATGCATGCTGTCTAGAGGCATTGCAACCTCACACGTGCACACTGTCCAGATGCATTGCAACCTCACGTGTGCACGCTGTCCAGATGCAGGGTAACCTTGCATTTCTGTTGTGTGGGGCGCCACCAGGGGTGACACTTTGAAGGGGAGAAGCATGCTCTGTTGTAGGCAAGCACTCTCACACTTGAGGAAGGACGAGGCTCTGCCACACTTGAGGGAGATGCTCTGTTGCCTTTCTCAAGGAAGATTCTCATCACACTAGGGGAGGTCACTGTGCACACTTCCCAAGCACCATGCCAAGTGACAGCTTACACATGACAAACCTCACCAGAAGTTGCAGCTTTGATCAAGTTTTCCTGGTTTCTTCCATGTTTGGCAGCATGCCAACTTCCCGGAGAATTTTGTTGCTTTGATCTGTTTTGTTGGTTTCTTGCACGTTTGGCATCATACTGAGTTTCCAGGTAATTTTGGTGCTTTGATCTTTTTTTCATTGTTTCTTCAACGTTTGGCAGCATGCTGACTTCCCAGAGAATTTTGGTGGTTTGATCCCTTTTGCTGGTTTCTGGCACGTTCCGCAGCATGCCAAGTCCTGGGTATTTGGGTGCATTGATCTGTTTTCCTGGTTTCTTCCGTGTTTGACATCCTGCCCAGTTCCTGGGTAATTTTGGTGCATTGATCTGGTTTTCCTGATTTTTTCCACGTTCAGCAGTGTGCCGAGTTCCCAGAGAATTTGTCCTTGCGAGGTTGGATAACCTAAAATCTCAATCTTGTGCTTCTCATTAAGATTTCCCAGAAGTAAGACGTGCGTGTGTCCTTACTGCATAGGAGCGATGCCGGCTGCGGTTTCTCGGCACACACCTCCATGTCTGCCTAGTGTTTTCAGTGGTTATTCTGATTTTCTCCTGAGACAGCCGACGTTCCATGGCAACCCAGTACCTGAAAAGACAATGTTCCCCGCGTCCCTTGAGAGCATGCTGCCTTTTCCCAACTCCAGCGCAGGTTCCCCGGGAAGGCCCTCCACCCCGCGGGTGCAGGCTGCAGGCTGCGGGCCTTGGCTCCTTCGGGGGGCTGGGGATCTGGCTCTCAAGGCTGGGGACGTTCTATAAGTCAGGGGGCTTTCCAGGTGTGGTGGGCACAGAGGCGCTGCTGCCTGCCTCACGACTACAGCCAACCACTCCCAGGCTTCCCTCCAGTTTTCCCCTCACACCTCATGGGCTGATCACCTTCCTGGCCAGGCCCGGGACATACTCAGGCTGCGTCTGCACAGCCCGAGGCAGCGTTGTGCTGGGCAGAGCCATGCATGCGGGGCAGATCCGTGCAGGGTAGAGCCGTGCGGGCAGAGCCGAGCTGGGCAGTGTCTATCGGGGGCGATACCCGTGTGGTGACAGCCCCGGTCGAGTGGCGGGGACCCCCGAGGGGTGTCGCCAGGCCCACCCGCCCCAGGCCTGACTGTGTTCATTCGGGAGTCGGATTCTGTGATAATGCCCCTCACAGGCAGACACCGGTTCTGGTCACGAGACCTGACTCGGCGTGTGGCAGAGGCCTCTCCACTGGACCCGGCCGCACCATCGCTGACTAGAAGAGCAGGGCTTTCCCCAGGGCTGTGGTGGGCAGGGGAGGGCCAGGGCCAGGCCCCAGGAGGGGAAGGACCGCTCCGCCGGAGCCAGGCACTGGCTGAAGTGGAGGGTGGGCGCCCAGCACAGACTCCCAGGGGCCCAGCCTCGCGGGGCATCGCCGAATCCCAAGTGGACAGAGAGGCCGTCCCATGCGCAGGGCACGCGTGACTCGAAAGTGTTCCCGCCCGAGCACGGACGGCAGGGACGCCGCAGAGACGAGGGAGAAACGGCGCGAGATTGCTCAGGAGGAGCGAGAGGAAGGAAGAGCGCGGTGCAAGCGACCGGGGCGTGGGCAAAGGCCCCGGGCACCGGGCTCCCCGAGGACTGAGACGCCAGGGAGCCCGTCCTGCTCGCCGAGACCGGACGTGGTCAGGCTCCGGTCGTAGGTGGACGGAGCTTTCTCCGGGGCCGGGGGGAGGGATGTGGGCTGGCATCGCGCGGCGTGCCGTGTGTCTAAGCTGCTGCTCGCGCTGTGCAGAGGGACTTGGGAAACCTGCCGGGGCCCTGCGTCCCCTGAGTTCCGTTCAGCTCGGGGGCTGCGGCCCCCGGCCCCAGGGCACGGTGGAGCACAGAAAGGCTTGTCCACGGGGCCGAGGCGGATGGCAGAGGCGCTCGCCTCTGGACAGGCCTGAGCGTGCGGGCAGCCTGGCGGCGTGCACCTCTGTACCCACACAGAGAGCAGAGTCGGGCGCGGCCGGCCCAGCGTCCCCCGCCGCGTCTCCGTCATCAGCCCCGCCAGCCACAGCGAAGCCGTCTCAGCCCCCCGTCTGCCGTCCGGCCGGCCGGCGCCATCTGCCAGAGCCTGGAATCCAGGGCCCGCGGCTCCCGAGGCGGAGCGGCCGCGTTGGTGGGCTTGCTCTTGCGTGGGCTGCCCTGGCGCCTCAGGAGCAGCCGCCCTGGCCCTGGAGGCCTCCCGGGGTTGAAGGCCGGCCGCCTCCGCATGGCTTTCTCTGCGATATGGAGCACGAGGTCCCAGCCGGGTTGGAAGGAAAGCGTGGAGACAGGAGGAGACGAGGGACAGGAAAGGGGAGACTACAACGGAGCATGGGTCACAGTAAAGGGGAAAATCCACAACTGAAGTGCAATCAGGGCAACTGAGGAAAAGAGGCTCAGAGCCAGCACAGCCGCAAGCCAGGACACGAGGTTTGGACGAGGCCGTGGGGCCATGGCCTGCAGAGCCGTCCGGAGCCCAGCTTGCGGGGCACGTGGGCAGGAGCGGTGTGGGGAGCACGGGGCAGGTCGGGGCGCGCGGCCAGGGGGTCCACAGCCCTGGAAGGTCCCTGCACCCCAGCCCCCTCCCCGGGATGGGCCGCCTCTCGGAGTTCTGCCGCTGCTGTGAGCTCTGCGGGAACGGAGCTGTGCGGGAGCCTAGTGTGGCCGCACTCCCCGGGACGGGCACCCACCCCCCAGCCTGCACGCCAGCGCTTATCTGAGCCTATCTCAGCCTCTTTGGGCAGGAAATTGGGTGGGAAATTGTGCAGGCCAGGTTTTCTAGTGTGATTGCAAGTCTTGCTTGGCTGCAGAATCCTGTGTGTGTGTAGGAGTCTGTCAACCTGATAGCAGAGATGCACACACGCAGCAATGCTGGCACGCAGGTGCACGCACACGCACAGATGCACACATGCAGCGATGCTGGCACGCAGGTGCACGCGCACGCACAGATGCACACACGCAGCGATGCTGGCACACAGATGCACGCGCACGCACAGATGCACACACGCAGCGATGCTGGCACACAGATGCACACACACACAGAGATGCACAAACACAGCAATGTTGGCACACAGATGCACGTGCACACACACAGATGCACACACGCAGCGATGCTGGCACACAGATGCATGTGCACACACAGATGCACACACGCAGCGATGCTGGCACACAGATGCACACACACAGAGATGCACACACGCAGCGATGCTGGCACACAGATGCACGTGCACACACAGATGCACACACGCAGCGATGCTGGCACGCAGGTGCACGCGCACGCACAGATGCACACACGCAGCGATGCTGGCACACAGATGCATGTGCACACACAGATGCACACACGCAGCGATGCTGGCACACAGATGCACACACACACACAGAGATGCACAAACACAGCAATGTTGGCACACAGATGCACGTGCACACACACAGATGCACACACGCAGCGATGCTGGCACACAGATGCATGTGCACACACAGATGCACACACGCAGCGATGCTGGCACACAGATGCACGTGCACACACACAGATGCACACACGCAGCGATGCTGGCACACAGATGCATGTGCACACACAGATGCACACACGCAGCGATGCTGGCACGCAGGTGCACGCGCATGCACAGATGCACACATGCAGCGATGCTGGCACACAGATGCACGTGCACACACACAGATGCACACACGCAGCGATGCTGGCACGCAGGTGCACGCGCACGCACAGATGCACACACGCAGCGATGCTGGCACACAGATGCACACACACACAGAGATGCACAAACACAGCAATGTTGGCACACAGATGCACGCACACACACAGAGATACACACACAGCGATGCTGGCACACAGATGCACGCACACACACAGAGATACACACACAGCGATGCTGGCACACAGATGCACACAGAGATGCACAAACGCAGCGACGTTGGCACACAGATGCACGCGCACACACACAGATGCACACATGCAGCGATGCTGGCACACAGATGCACACACGCAGCAATGCTGGCACGCAGGTGCACACACACCGAGATGCACACATGCAGCGATGCTGGCACACAGATGCACACACAGATGCACACACGCAGCAATGCTGGCACGCAGGTGCACACACACCGAGATGCACACATGCAGCGATGCTGGCACACAGATGCACACACAGATGCACACACGCAGCAATGCTGGCACGCAGGTGCACACACACCGAGATGCACACACGCAGTGATGCCAGCACACAAGTGCACACACACAGATGCATGCATGCAGCGATGCTGGCACACAGATGGACACACACAGATGCACACATGCAGCGATGCTGCACACAGATGCACACACGCAGCTATGCCAACACACAGGTGCACACACACACAGAGATACACGCACTCAGCGATGCTGGCACACAGATGCACACACACAGATGCACACAAGCAGCAATGCTGGCACACAGATGCACACATGCAGAGATGCACACACACGCAGAGATGCTGGCACACTGATGCATGCACACACATATGCACACACAGCGATGCTGGCACACAGATGCACACACGCAGCGATGCTAGCACACAGGTGCACACACACAGATGTTGACACACGGACGCACACACACAGAGATGCACACATGCAGCGATGCTGGCACACAGATCCACACATGCAGAAATGCACACACACATGCAGAGATGCTGGCACACTGATGCATGCACACACAGCGATGCACATGCAGCGATGCTGGCACACATGCACACACACAGATCCACACATGCAGAGATGCTGCCACACAGATGCACACACACACACAGATGCACACATGCAGCGATGCTGGCGCACAGATCCATACATGCAAAGATGCACACACACATGCAGAGATGCTGGCACACAGATGCACACATGCAGAGATGCACACAGTTGCACACATGTAGAGATGCTGGCACACAGATATGCGCACACACAGATGCACACACACAGGTGCACACATGCAGAGATGCTGGCACACAGATGCACACACAGGTATGCACACATGCAGCAATGCTGGCACACAGATGCACACACACAGGTGCACACATGCAGAGATGCACACACAGATGCACACATGTAGAGATGCTGGCACACAGATGCACACGCAGAGATGCCAGCACACAGATGTACACATGCAGATGCACACATGCAGAGATGTCGGCACACAGGGGCACATACATAGATGCACACATGCAGAGATGCCAGCACACAGATGCACATACAGTGATGCACACATGCAGATGTAGGCACATGGGTGCACACACACACAGATGCACACACACATGCAGACACACATCTAGATGCACATACAGAAACACACAGAGATGCACATGTGCAGAGGCATATACAGAGATGTGCACACAAATGCATACCTGCATGCATGCACGCAGACACACACAGAGATGCATGCACACAGAAGTGCATGCACACAGATGCACACTTGCAGAGATGCACACACAGAGAGACACACACCCACTGGTCTTCCTTGGCCTCCCACCCTCTTCTTCCTCTTCTGCTGCGTCTTTCTCTCTTACAAGGAAGGCCTCCACTGTGTTTTGTCACCCCATACGCAGTGATCCTCTGAGTTCTAGAAGGTGCTGTCCAGCAGCCACTGGGGCCTCTCGAGCACGGGCCTCTGTTCCCGCAGCTGCCCCATCCTCCGCTTGGTGAAGCCCCTCCCACAAAGGTGCTCGCCTCCGGAGCAGGCCCCCTCTGCAGGTGCCGGGGGCAGGGGCGCACAGCAATTAACACCGGAGGAGCTGTCTGCTGGCTTCTAGGCACACCCTCCGCCTCCTGATGCCTGGATGCTAAATTGTATCTGACATTTAATTTAAATGCACGGTACTTTCATTCAAAAATAAACCTGCTGCCTCCGTCAGGGTTTTCTCTGTATGGATTTTCTTCTCGTTGCCTGCTCTCCCTCGCTGACCCTGCCTTCACCTTGTCCAGCTCGCACAAACTGGAACTCAGCCCATCTCTTTAGTCTGGATATTGCTCAGTGCACCTCGATCCCCTGGCTTTCCTTTGCATGTCAGGATGTCTCCATCTGCAATTTGTAACGGAGAAAGAAATCAATTCATTGGCATCCCGGCTGCACATAACGCCCCAGCCCATTAGCGGAGGCACCTCACAGCCAGTAAAGTACAGCAGCTCCCGCAGCGCCCCAAGACCTGCCCAGAGTGTGGCCGGGCGCTGTACAGTGGGGGGGTTCCTTTAGGAGATGGGAGGAGGGGCAGGATGGGCCCTGGTGGGCAGGGAGCCCTCCCCCCCCCCCCGAGGAGCACAGGAGGGGCTCAGGATGTGCCCTGGCAGGCAAGAGCCCCCCCACCACCAGAAGGAGCACAGGAGGGACCCAGGAGGGGGTTGCTTGGGCACGGGGGGTTTGGGGTCACAGGAGGGGTTACTGGGTCATGGGAGGAGAGGGTATTGGGTCATGAGGGTTTACTGAGTCACCTGGGCAGGCCCGGGAGGGAGCAGTGGCTTCAGTGGACCAGTCTCCACAGGGCTGGGTTATGAGAGACCATTCCTACCCCACACACACACCGGCCTCTCCTCTGCACATAGCTGATTCGTGTGGGTCTCTCGCCGTTGTGGCACAAACAAGCTCTTGCTGGGATGTCACCAGCCACCAATCAGAAACCAAATCAACCTCTTCACAGTAGAGCCACCTCTGGTATCGGTTACAGAAGAGAACGTTGTCTAAAACAGAGCTTACTCACAGAGCTGGGAAAGGGAATAAATAAACCACAGCCAGGCTTTCCTCAGCTGTTCTGCCTGGACCACGCGTGGTTCTGCCAGCCCTCCGCAGCCTTCTTGTTCCGGAGGCATCTGTCTTCTCTTCGTTCTTCCTGGGCACGCCCTGACAGCACTAAGGTACCTCCTGCGTTTAAATAGAGAAGTGCAGACTTCCACTCCTCCCTGGACCCCAGTGGATCTGGCCTTGTGTCTTAATGGAGGCTGGAGATGGCTTCGGTGTCATCACTCTACTTGTATGTGAAGTAAAACTTGGTTTCTATGTTTAATCTCAAAACGGCTCCCCAAAGTGCCCACGGAAGAGCATGTACCTCCTGAATGGGCTCTGCCGGTGCGATGGACCCTGCCCGTCGGGTGACGGCGAGCTGGGCAGGCCAGGCTGGACCAGGTCCCCTGGCCCGGTGCGAGCCAGGGGAGCACGGTGCTCTCAGCTGCTGCGGCTGCTTCCCAGCACGGCCCAGGGACCTGGCACCCGAGTCAGATGGGCACCCGAGTCACCGAGGGCACCTCCTCCAGCCTTCCCTGGACTTAGACTGGTGACACTGGGCCTTCCTAAGACATACGCGGTGGCGGATTAGCATGTCCTTTTCTTATTTCATGGGCTATTAGCGTGTCCTTTTCCATAGCTACTTCTGCATACCAAGTATCGGCGTTTGGGAACTTCCAGCAGAAGGGATTGAGAATCTAAACTCCAGGTTACCAGCGTCTCACCCGGTTGTGCCTGCCCAGCCACGCTGTCTGGCGGGCCGCCTCCCGGGCCTCGAGCGGCAGGAGACAGACACATCCCGAGATGAGCTTGGAGCCCGGGGGTCTGCGTGCGGCTGTGCCTGGAGCCCAGGTGTGATGGGGGGCTGTCGGGGTCCCTCCACAGTGCCAGCACGTGGCGGGGTCCCTACCCGGGGCCGCACGTGCCGGGGTCCCTGGACCCACGCGTGCGGGCCCCTCTGCAGTGCCGTCAGCTGTGTCCCCGAGGCCCGGGCCGGGACGCTCCGGGGGCCGGGACGCTCCGGGGGCCGGGAGGTCTGTGGAGGCGGCGTTCGTGCCGGGACACCAGCCAGGCCTCGCGATCACACCGGCAGGGACACACGGAGGCGGGGTGGGGCCCGAGGCACCGGCAGAGCCGTGAGGGCAGAGGCCACCGCCTCCCACGCCGACTCTCGGCCAGCCGGAAGCCGCGACGGCGATGCTGTCCTTTGAATTTTACCCCCTCGAGGTGCATTGGGAGTGTGTTGTTAATTGATGGCTGATTGACTGGTCACGTGGAAGGTGCTGAAGCCCACGCTCTGTTCATTAAGCGTCTCAGTGGCATCTTGATCTGCGTGGCCTGGCGAGGAGGAGGTCGTGGCGCGGTGGCTCCGGTGTCCATTAGGAGCCGACAAACCTCCCCCCGGAGTGTCCACACCGAGGGCCTCGCCGCACACCGCTCCCGGAGGCTCCTTCTGAGTGGTTTCTGATCGCGTGAGCTTAAGTGCTTGTTTCCCCCTCTCCTCTGACAAAGCACTGGCTCAGCCTCCCACACAGGCAGAGCAAGCTGACACATGTTGTCAAACAATATTTTGGTTCCTTGATCACGCTGAGGGGAACGTTCAAACACATCCAGGGGAGAGCTCTGACTATCACCTGAAACGTGATCGGTCGGACTCCCCGGGGCACCTGGTCCTGGGGCCCTCGCCCCACCGGCCCAGGGAGGTCGTCCCGGGCCTCCTGAGAGGATTTGGGGGTCCCTCGGGCCGCACGCTTGGAGAGGGCTCACAGGACCCCGCGCCTGAGAGGCCTGGGGGAGCCCCCCTCTCCTGCCAAGCGGGCGGAGCCAGCGCCCTCCCCGGCCAGGCCTGGAGGGACCCGCCCGCCCGCCGCGGGTGGCGGCCGTGGCCCGATGAGACAGCGGGGCGCACAGCCTGCCCTGAGTGACAGGAAACGGGGCTTGCTGGAGCCTCGGCTGAGGGTGGGGCTTGAACCACGCCGAATCACTTTTCTAAGCGCTGAGTCAATCGTCAGCTAATCAATGCCCTGATAGATGTGTATCATAGGTACCACGTTACAAGATCCTGATTTGCTGGGAAAATGATAGACCAAGATTGCGTGAGTGACCTATCCACTCCTACAGGAGAGGAGCGACATAGCTCAGCATTTTGAACACCGCAAGGACAAGTGACGGCCCTTGTCTAAAATGTGCAAAGCCCCGGTTCAAGCCCCAGCACTGCAGCAGAACGCACATCTGTGTGCAGATGGACAAAGTGACAGCAGGCGCGTGAGTCGGGGCCCTGCTGCCCTAGTTAGCAAAACAGAGACCCCTGAGACGCGCAGAAATGCCGATAAGACCAGAGGCAGCAGTTGGGCCGCGGGCCTGGCCGGTTCCGCTGGCCCGGGCCCCGGGCCGCCTCCATCCTGCAACAGGAGGGTGTTGACCCAGCCTTTGGTGGGGCTGGCAGCCCCGCCCCGCGTGGTTATGTGGGGGAAGGCAGAGGTCAGACCTCTGTGAGGGCTCTTCAGTGCTTTGTGTTGTCCCGGGGAATAAAAAACAGTTTGCAACACTAGAGATGATTGGTTTCCATGGTAACTGAAATTCGCATCCCCAGTAACCCAGTTTTAAAGCAGTGACAACCTTGTAGGTCAGCACTTGAGCCAGAGGGACCTCGAGCAGCCCCTCCACCCCCGTCTGAGGGCTGAGGGCCGCTGCCCTTGAGCAGAGGAGGGCGGGGTGACCCGAGAGCCCCAAGGGCACCCCGGAGGAGGGCTATCCCTGGAACATGGTGGACGGGTGGTAAGATCTGCACAGCCAAGTCGGATCACCATCTGGGAATGGCAGAGAGCCGACTCCTGTCTCACCGGGATCTGGGGCGGGGGGAACTCTCAGAGCTTCACGGGTGGGGGGGGGCGTTCACACGGGGGGGGGGGGGGGCGGGGGGGTAACAAAAAGTAACCAGGCTGACGTTACATCCGTTTGTGCACTCACTATGTTTCTCCTGTGTTAGTGGAATGAATTATACCTATGTATGTTATAATTGTATAAAATTAATATACATACGGATTTCAGGACGTGCGTATAATGTACTTCAACCGCCTTGGTGCCCGTGATGACCCTCCAGCGCCTTCCCCTCCTCCTGGTCCCCTTCCGCTCCCCACACGCGCCCCCCCCTTCTGTTTTCAAGTGTTTATTCACGACAGATTGCTCGTGTGAGAGAAAATATGTGATGCTTGTCTTCCTGAGTCGGGCTGGTGTCACTTAACGCGACAGGTGACACCTGACACCATCTTCCCCCGCAGACGCCTTCGCCTCCCCTTCTTGCTGGCTGGGCAATGGTTTCCGACGTGTGTGTGCCATCTTCTCTTTGTGTACTCGTTTGTTGGTGGGCCCCTTGGCTGGTTGGTCCACACTCGTGTCCACACCACTGCATGAACCTGGGTGTGTAGGTGTTTCCACCCCAGATTGTTATTATAAAAGTGATGTACAAGCAGGTCACAGTTATGTAAGTCAGGTGAAGAGTACCTTTCTTTCTTTCTTTTTTTTTTTTTTGCCAGTCCTAGGCCTTGAACTCAGGGCCTGAGCACTGTCCCTGGCTTCTTTTTGCTCAAGGCTAGCACTCTGCCACTTGAGCCACAGCGCCGCTTCTGGCCGTTTTCTGTCTATGTGGTGCTGGGGAATCGAACCCAGGGCTTCAAGTATACGAGGCAAGTGCTCTTGCCACTAGGCCATATCCCCAACCCCTGTCGCTTGCTTTCTTGAGGACAGCTATTCTGACTGGGGTGAGGTGGCGTCCCAACGTAGTATTAGTTTGCATTTTTCTGAGGGCTAGGGATGGTGAGTGTTTTGGGGTTGTTGTTTTTTTCATGTATTTATTACCCATTTGTACTTCCTTTGAGGATCTTCTGTTTGGTTCCTTTGGCTATTTATTAATTGGATTATTTATTGTTTAGTGTTTAATTTTTTAGCTCTTGATTAATATGCACTCGGTAATAATCCCCCGTCAGAGGCCCACAGGCAGACTCTTGGCCGCATCCCTGTGGCCTTTGTTGTGTGAAAGCTTTTTAAGTTGATGCAATCTACACACACACACACACACACACACACACACACACACACACGCACGCACGCACGCACACCCCACACCATGTCAGCTAGTGTTCTTACTTCCTGAGCCGTTAGAGGTCTATTCAGAAAGTCTCTGCCTGTGCCTAAGTCTTGACGCGTTTTCTGTGGTCTCCGGGTAGTTTCAGAGTTTCAGGTCTTACGCGAGGGCCTCTGGTCCGCCTCCTACGCGTGCCGTGCACAGGGCTGTGTGGGATGACTTGTGTCCTTCGGCGTGTGGATGTCCAGTTTTCCCAGCAGCATTTGGTGGGCTCTTGTTGAGAATCGGATGGCTGTAGCGTGGCGGGGGGGGGGGGGGCTCTTTTTGCCTCCTGTACTGTTCTGTCAGCCTCTCCGTCTGTTTTGTGCCAGGAAGATGCTATTCTTGTTACTCTAGCTCTGGAATAAGACTTGAAAACTGGAATTGTAATGCTTCCGGCTTTGCTCTTTTTGCTCAGGATTGCATTGTCTCTTGCAGTCTTCTGTGCTTCCCTGTGAACTTTAGGATTTCTTTCTTTCTCTGTGAAAAAGGCCATTGCATTGTTGATGAGGATTACATCGAATCTGTATATTGCTTTCAGTAATATGCTCACTTTGACAATATTAATGCTGTTGGTCCATAAACACAGGAGGTCTTTCCATCTAGTCTCTTCTTCGGTTTCTTTCTTTAGCATGTCATCGTTTTTGTTACAGAGCTCCTTGACGCCCTTTGCTTTATTCCTGTGGTTTTTTTTTGAATGTTAATATCGCATCCTGCTACTTTGCTGGAAGTGTTTGTCAGATCCAAGAGTCTTCTGATGGAGTCTTTCAAAAGAGTCTCTCAAATATAGGATCAGATCACCAACTATAGGATCAGATCACCTGCAAGTAGGGATAATGTGTCTGTCTTCTTCCTTTCCTGTTACTACTCTTTTGTTTTTTCTTGCTTGATTGCTGTGGCTAAGAATTCAAGCAGTGTATAGAACACGGGTGGAGCCCATGGACACCTTTGTCTCCTGGTGTCAGAGCGAGTGTGTTCAGGCTTTCCTCACTCTGTACACGTTGGCTCCATGTGGCCTTTCTACGTGGCTGCAGGATCCTCCTATTGCTAATTTCTTCCTGTGCCTTTCCATCTAGCCATGTTGTCGTTTGTCAAAAGCCTTTTCTGCATCTGATTAGATGATCGTGTGGTTTTCACTTTTATCCTAAACACGTGTGGATATGTTTATTAATCTACATATGCTGATCATGGTATCTACATAACTTGATCACGACGCGTGATCTTTTAAATAGGTTGTTGGATTCAGCTTGCACCTATTTTTCAGGATCTTGGTGCCTATTGAAGTTCAGCAGGGAAATCTGTCTATGTGTTTTGTTGTGTTCTTTGCTCATGCTGGTATTAGGGCCATACGGGTCGTATGGAATTCGTTTTGGAAGCATTCCTTCCCTCTTATTGGTGGAATAGTTGGGGGAGCACTGGCGTTAGCTCCTGTAGATTAGTTGTGCAGGGAGTTCCATCACGATGCTTTCCTACACACAGAGCTGCGCGGTGGTACCTGGGCACAGACGCTCACGGCTCCCTTGGACTCTCTGCCTCTCTTGTAAGGAAACAGAGGCCCTGCAGGAAATGGTGCCCGCGAGCCGGCTTGGGACGTGGAGTGGGAACAGGAGCCCCTGGCCCTGGGGAAGGGACCTGGCGTGGTCAGAGCCCCTCCCCAGGTAGTTGGGAGGCCCTAAGGGCACGGTGGCCCTGAGGAGCTCAGCTCCCCCAGCGCTCCGCCCCTCGAGGACCCCTCCACTCCTAGCCTGGCGCTGAAGTGCACAGAGAGGGGCCCTGGTGGGGGTGCGCCTGTGGGGGGGCAGTGGTGGGGGTGGGCCTGTGGGGGGCAGTGGTGGGGAGTGCACCTGTGGGAGGACAGTGATGGGGGTGGGCCTGTGGGGGGGCAGTGGTGGGGTGGGCCTGTGGGGGGGCAGTGGTGGGGGTGGGCCTGTGGGGGCAGTGGTGGGGATGGGCCTGTGGGGGGCCCTGGTGGGGGTGGGCCTGTGGGGGGCAGTGGTGGGGTGGGGCCTGTGGGGGGGCAGTGGTAGGGTGGGCCTGTGGGGAGCCCTGGTGGGGGTGGGCCTGTGGGGGGCAGTGGTGGGGGTGGGCCTGTGGGGAGCCCTGGTGGGGGTGGGCCTGTGGGGGGCAGTGGTGGGGGTGGGCCTGTGGGGGGGCAGTGGTGGGGGTGGGCCTGTGGGGGGCAGTGGTGGGGGTGGGCCTGTGGGGGGCACTGGTGGGGGGTGGGCCTGTGGGGGGGCAGTGGTGGGGGTGGGCCTGTGGGGGGGGCAGTGGTGGGGGGTGGGCCTGTGGGGGGGCAGTGGTGGGGGTGGGCCTGTGGGGGGGCAGTGGTGGGGGTGGGCCTGTGGGGGGGCAGTGGTGGGGGTGGGCCTGTGGGGGGGCAGTGGTGGGGGTGGGCCTGTGGGGGGGCAGTGGTAGGGGTGGGCCTGTGGGGGGGGCCGTGGTGGGGGTGGGCCTGTGGGGGGGGCACCTCTGGGAAGGCACTGGTAGGGGGGGAGCCGGTGGCGGGCGGAGGGGGCCCTGGTCAGGGGGCCCCGCGGGGATGACCTAAGACGCAGGCCACGGCCTCATCCATCCCGGTGATGGGTGTGAAGCCGGTGCCCCCCCCCCCCGGGCCTCGAGTGTGGAGCTGTCCCGCCGCCCGCCTCCCGCCGGAGGCTCTTGTTACCATTCCACTCTCGTTGGCTGCTCGGAGGAGCTTCGCTGTGATGTCTCCGTGTGCACGCGATGCCCCCCGCATCCGGCTCTGCCCTCGCCCGCCCTCCCCACGCCCGCCTCCCCACGCCCGCCCGCCCGCCTCCTCGCTCCTGCCGCTCGTTTCCTCGAGCGTGTGCTTTTGGGGTGCCAGGGGCTCCGCGGCCGTGCGCCACACGTGCGTCTGCGGCCCTCGCCTCGCCCCCCCCCTCGCGCGTGCCCGGCTCCTCCGTGACCCCGCGGCTCCCGCGTTTGCGGCTTCGCCCCGTCTTCGCGCGCTGCGCCTCGACGCCGCTCACCCTCCGTCCTCCTCCCGTCCCCTCCCCACACACCTAACGGTCCCACGGTGGCACAGCGCCGCGTGCGTGCACGCACACCTGCGTACGCCCGTCCACGCGCAGGTGTGTCTTCGGGGCGAGGGGCTGCGTGCGCGCGGCCTCCGTCCTGTCGCGGAAGGAGAGCTGCTTCTCGCCCCGGGGCTGCGCGCTGCCGGGGGCCTCCGGGGGCGGGCGGTTGGACCCAGGGCGAGGCCTCGCTCCTGGGCCGCGGCCCCCTGTGCCGCCCAGGCCTGGTCCTCCCCATGGGCCCGCCGTGCCCCTCCCCCGGTGTCTGTCGCTCTTCTGGCGAGGACGCCCCCCCCCCCCCCCGACAGGACCCGGGCCCACGCTTCTCGTCTCAGTTAACGCCCTCTTAAAAGCCTCAAATAACAACCGCCCCGAGGATGACGACGCGTCCTGGGAACTTGAGGGACACCGTTGAGTCCGCAGACGTTCAGAGACATGAGGGCAGGGCCAATAGAGAATTCAATTTTTGTCTGGAAATCTTGGCTGAGTCACCGTTGCGTCGCTGGAATATTGTTGAAATGTTTGTACATCTCTGGGGCTGGGTGGCCTTCCCTTTATATCTTTCACAAGCCCAAAGAGCTGAAATCATCCCCACAGACTTTCCAAGCTTGTGATGCTGCCTGCTACCGAAGCTGTGGGTAGCTTCTGTTTTGCTATGCGTTGTTTTGCGCCAGTACTGAGCACTGAACTCAGGGCATGAGCACTGTCCTCAGCCTGGTACTCTACCACTGTGTCACAGCTCCACTTCTGATTTTTGCTGTTTGGTTGGAGGTAAGAGTCTCATGAACCTGCCTTCCAGGGCTGGCTTCAGACCTCAGTCCTCAGATCTCATCCTTCTGAGTGGCTAGGATCACAGGCGTAAGCCATCAGTGCCTAGCCCCCCCCCCCCCCACTTTTTTTGGCCAGTCCTGGGGCTTGAACTCAGGGCCTGAGCACTGTCCCTGAGCTTGTTATTGCTCAACCACTTGAACCACAGTGCCACTTTCAGCTTTTTCCATTTTTGTGGTGCTAAGGAATCAAACCCAGGACTTCATGCATGCTAGGCAAGCACTCTTTCATGAGCAACTACTACGTGCCAGATACTGTTCTAGTGCCCTATGTGAACAGGCAGTAGCAATTCAGAGCAGTTGCTCTCTGGCAGACCTTTGTATGCAGCACAAGAAGAACAAAGGGGCCTCCACCTTCTGGGGAGCCCAGGATGCACGTGGCGGAGGGAGGGATGGGTGGGCAGGGGACTGAATGAAGTGGTTTGATGGCTGTCTAAAGTAAGCTGTGTGGTGGAAATACAGAGGTCATGCGGGGGGGGGGGGGGCAGTGGGGAGGGCAGACATGAGCACCACACACTAAGGGAACTGCACTGTGCTGTCCTGTCAACAGGGTGCAAGGCCCAAGGAGAGCCCACAAGACCCCACAGCAGGGGCTGTGAAGATGAGGGCCGGAGGAACGGCACTGGCCCGAAGTCACGTCTCTGCTGAGGTCAGCGTGAACACTTAGGGGGACAGGCTGCATCGTGGGAAGCCACTTAGGAAATCCCTGGGAAGAGGAGGACTCTGGAGAGAACCCTTAGCGATGTCTGGGACGGGGAGGGTCTGGGAATAAAGTTGGGAAGTTGGGTGTTGATGCAACAGAGACAATCAGCAACTGGACTCCAGCAGTAGGGTGGTTCCATGCAGGGCAAACTGGAAACAGGGCCATATCTCACGTGACACAGTGGGAATAGGACATATCACACGTGACTCAGTGGGAATAGGGAATATCACACGTGACACAGTGGGAATAGGGAATATCACACGTGACACAGTGGGAATAGGACATATCACACGTGACACAGTGGGAATAGGGAATATCACACGTGACACAGTGGGAATAGGGAATATCACACGTGACACAGAGGGAATAGGGCATATCACACGTGACTCAGTGGGAATAGGGAATATCACATGTGACACAGAGGGAATAGTGCATATCACACGTGACACAGAGGGAATAGGGCATATCACACGTGACACAGAGGGAATAGGGCATATCACATGTGACTCAATGGGAATAGTGCATATCACACGTGACACAGTGGGAATAGGAAGTAGGAATAGCACATATCACACGTGACTCAGTGGGAATAGCGCATATCACATGTGACACAGTGGGAATAGGACATATCACACGTGACACAGTGGGAATAGGGAATATCACACGTGACTCAGTGGGAATAGGACATATCACACGTGACACAGTGGGAATAGGGAATATCACACGTGACACAGTGGGAGTAGGGAATATCACATGTGACTTAGTGGGAATAGCGCATATCACATGTGACACAGTGGGAATAGGACATATCACACGTGACTCAGTGGGAATAGGGCATATCACACGTGACACAGAGGGAATAGGACATATCACACGTGACTCAGTGGGAATAGCGCATATCACATGTGACACAGTGGGAATAGGGAATATCACACGTGACTTAGTGGGAATAGTGCATATCACGCGTGACAGTGGAAATAGGACATATCACACGTGACACAGTGGGAATAGGGAATATCACACGTGACACAGTGGGAATAGGGAATATCACACGTGACTCAGTGGGAATAGCGCATATCACATGTGACACAGTGGGAATAGGGCATATCACATGTGACTCAATGGGAATAGTGCATATCACATTTGACATAGTGGGAATAGGAAGTAGGAATAGCACATATCACACGTGACTCAGTGGGAATAGGGAATATCACACGTGACACAGAGGGAATAGGGCATATCACACGTGACTTAGTGGGACTAGGGAATATCACATGTGACACAGTGGGAATAGGGCATATCACATGTGACTCAATGGGAATAGTGCATATCACACGTGAC
This sequence comes from Perognathus longimembris pacificus, assembly GCF_023159225.1. Lineage (NCBI taxonomy): Eukaryota > Metazoa > Chordata > Mammalia > Rodentia > Heteromyidae > Perognathus > Perognathus longimembris. The sequence goes on along the minus strand of NW_025959899.1, from coordinate 5,261 downwards.
TCAGTGGGAATAGGGAATATCACACGTGACTCAGTGGGAATAGGGAATATCACACGTGACTCAGTGGGAATAGCGCATATCACGCATGACACCGTGGTAATAGGTCAGTCCCACACATGACACAGTGCTGTGAGCCAAAGATCAGCAATTCCAGGCCATCACTCGTGAAGAAGGAAGGAAACTGCAAGTCAAGGCAGTCGGGAGCGTGTTTGATCTCAAGTCAGGTGCGGTGCGAGCCGCAAGCCACAGAAAACTGAACTGAAATGCAAGACCCGGGCCGCGTATGCCTAAGCAGGGAACTTTGGCAAATTCTCTCGGGAAGTGATAGCTCTGGCGAGCACAAAGCAAGGACAGAGCAGGTCTGGGTTGCCCACTGACGGGGGCAGAGCCACCCGCCCCGTCCAGCTCTGAGCCCAACTAGCGGCAGACACAAGTGCTTCCCAACAGAGCACCGTCTGGAGACGCTGGAGCAGGCTTCTTGATGTGGGGGCCTCTTACCTGCAGCGCCACATTCTGAGATTTCAGATACTAAATGGGAAAAATCCAGAAACCAACGATTCCTAGGTGTTCAGTAGCTGTTGGGACGGAGTTTTACTGTGATTGCTCCACTTCGTTCCTTGTGACGCATCTCTTGCCGTGCCTCATTGACAACTGAACTTTATCATCGACTATAACTAACGCTCACACGCCCTCCTGTCTGCCCTAGCCGCCACCCCCACTCCCACCGGGTGCCACCCGCCGGACCCCTCCTGCCCCACGACCACCCCTCAAGCCCCCGAGGCTGGAGCCACAGAGGCCCCAGTGGTTTTGGGGACCAGGTTTCCTTTCTCAGGGCTTGGAGCCCTCGAGGTGTGTGCTCAGGCAACAGCCTTTGTGTGTCTGGCGTGAGGGCCAAACCACCGCCCTCCCTCCCCAGCCTAGGACAGGCGGCAGCGTCCTCCCGGAAGACCACGTCTCCTCCTGATCCCGGGGAATCATCAGGACTGTGTCTGGGATGTGGTGCCGCCGCGTTCTGCCTCCCCGGGGCTGTAGCTGGGGGCAGGAGGCGAGCTCTTGGGTCTCCTGAAGGAACAACCAGGAAGGTCCGTTCTGGTCTGGGTGGGAATCCATTCCTCTTTGTTCCCATTTCATTAACCTCATATAAGAAGCAGGTGAAAGCAATTTATGCAAATCCTTTTTCAATAGTCTAAGACATTTTACCTTTTGATAATAGACAGGCAGCCCCAAGAAAGAGCTGCAGACAAGCAAGTTTGGAGGACCCAATTTAAAATTTGAGCTACCTTTTCTTCCCCTGCCTCTTCAAACGCTTTTCTGAGGATAAGATAAGAGTGTAATCCTCTAGCTGGGGACAAATGTTTAAGACTTTGTGTTTCCAAAATCCAATTTGAATGAGCCTTGGACTTTAAAGTTGTTTTGTCTGCTGAAGCAGGGAGCGCCAGGTGCCACCGTGGTGGGGGGCAAAGGCGCCTCCCTGCGTCTCCTGCGTCTCCTCCGCCCTCCTCCGGCAGGTGCCCGCGCTTCAGACTTGAGACCTGTTCTCGTTTCTCAGGCTTCCTGCTCGTGGCTGCGGTGTCGCCACGGGCCTGGGGCAGCCAGGGTACTGCCCGGTTGCTCTGGGAGCTACGATGAGATGGCAGCTCCCAGGCGGCTGTGTGGGGCCGAGCCCCAGCCACACTGCGGGACGCTGGCTGAGAGTGCAGGTGCACGTCAGCCTCGGGCGTAGAGGAGGCCCACCAGCCGGCCACGGGTGACCCGGAGACCACCGAGAAGCAAGGGCGGGGCTGGGCTGAGCGGAGGCGGGATGTGCAGCTTGGAGCAACAGAAGGGGGTGCTGGGGCCGTGGGCGTGGCTACGCAGTGTTAGGGGTCGGGACACCACACGTGGACACGCACTGTTAGGGGTTGGGACACTGCATGTGGACACACACTGTTAGGGGTCGGGACACTGCATGAGGACACGCACTGTTAGGGGTCGGGACACCACACGTGGACACGCACTGTTAGGGGTTGGGGACACTGCATGTGGACACGCACTGTTAGGGGTCGGACACCACACGTGGACACACACTGTTAGGGGTCGACACCACACGTGGACACGCACTGTTAGGGGTTGGGACACTGCATGTGGACACGCACTGTTAGGGGTCGGGACACTGCATGTGGACACTCACTGTTAGGGGTCGGACACCACACGTGGACACGCACTGTTAGGGGTCGACACCACACGTGGACACGCACTGTTAGGGGTCGGACACCACACGTGGACACGCACTGTTAGGGGTTGGGACACTGCATGTGGACACGCACTGTTAGGGGTCGGGACACCACACGTGGACACGCACTGTTAGGGGTCGGGACACTGCATGTGGAACACTCACTGTTAGGGGTCGGACACCACACGTGGACACCGCACTGTTAGGGGTCGGACACCACACGTGGACACGCACTGTTAGGGGTTGGGACACTGCATGTGGACAGGCACTGTTAGGGGTCGGGACACCTGCACGTGGACACGCACTGTTAGGGGTCGGGACACCACACGTGGACACGCACTGTTAGGGGTCGGGACACTGCACGTGGACACTCACTGTTAGGGGTCGGGGACACCACACGTGGACACGCACTGTTAGGGGTCGGGACACCACACGTGGACACGCACTGTTAGGGGTCGGGACACTGCATGTGGACACTCACTGTTAGGGGTCGGGACACCACACGTGGACACGCACCTGTAGGGGTCAGGACCCTGCATGTGGACACGCACTGTTAGGGGTCAGGACACTGTACGTGGACACTCACTGTTAGGGGTCAGGACCCTGCATGTGGACACGCACCTGTAGGGGTCAGGACCCTTCATGTGGGACACACACCTGTAGGGGTCAGGACACTGTACGTGGACACGCTCTGCTAGGGATCAGGACAGGGGGTTAGAGTGCAGATATCCATCGCTTGCTGGACTGTAGACAGGCCTTGTGGTGAGTCCACGGTTAACTGCCCTCCCACGGCTCAGCCTTCCCCATTCTTGATGTGCTGTGGAGCCTTGAAGTCCTTGTCCCTGCAGTGCATGCTTCTCAGCTTCTCCCCTCCCCTTGGGAATCAAAGGGGTCTTGGCCACTTTGCGTCCAGTCCAACAGCAGTGAGGACATCGCAGGGCTGCTCAGCCACCCCCGCTGGCCGCCTCAGACCCTCCTCCTTCTTCCCCCCTCCTCAGGCAGGACTACCTGCCTTGTTCTCCTCCTCATCCCAGACGTGCATCATCCTGGTTCCCTGTATCTGTGTATCTGACCACGCTAGGCCCTTCATCAAAGTAGACTGTAGGTTTCACGAAGCGGTCTCAACGGGGTCCTCGGGACGCGTCCGTGCCGTGGCATGTCAGCATTTTCTCCTGCAGGATAAATCCGTACTCTACTGTGTAAATGCTCACTGTGCGGTACACTGTGCACTCACTGTGTGGGTGTACCGTGCGGGGGTACTGTACACCCACTATGTGGACAGACCACCGTGTTTATCCATCCGTCCGCTGTAGACCATCACCTCTTCCTGTGGCTACTGTGAAAGTTATGGGCATGGCCCCTACTTGCTGTCATGCTTCGGGGCTATGGGACCCACGGTGATTCTGCATCTGCTGCCCGGGGAACTCCACACAGCGTCCACAGAGAGAACCGCCAGCCTCCCTGCCGCCGTGTGCAAGGCTACGTTTCTCCACACCCTCGATAGTCTGATTTCCCTGTACTCTCCATCCTGCCTCCCCTGAGATGGCGTCCTCGTGGCAGCGTTGCTCTGCCTTCCTCTGTGGTCCTGGGGCTGGGCACCTCTGCATCTGCGATTGGCGGATGGTTTTCCTTTCCCGGAAAATGTCCTTTCAAGTCGCTTTCCCTCTTTAACACACTATGTGTGTTATTGTTGGGTTTTGAGAACTCCTTATGGCATTCTGGATATTAATCTTTATCAGATGTGTAACTGAAACACCTTCTCCCACTCGGAGGTGGTTCGGTCAGTCCCTCGTAGTGTCCTCTGAGAATGAAAATTTGAGTTTGATGAACTGAGTTACCTATTTTTTTTTCTTTTGTTTCCTGTACTGTCAGTAAACATCATCACCAGATCTGAGCTGTGACCGTTTCCTAGGGTTTTTGGTTTTTTTTTTTTGGTAAGGGTATATTGCTTTTCCTGGTATACTACATCATTAATCCACTTTGAGCTGGCTTACATAGGTGGCATTATGTAAATGTCCAAGTTCCCTCTTTTAGACAATGAGATCCCATTTTTTCTGGCACATTTGTTGAAGGGACTATCCTTTCTTCATAGATTATTTTTAAATAAGTCAATGTGCTTCTACATTGTATATGGAGAAAAAACAGGTCATTCTTAAGTAAAATGGAATTTTATTTCCGATTTATATGTTTTTCAATCCTAAGATTCCACTTAACATGATCATTAAAATATTGCTAATAAATAAAACCAAATATTAAGTTTGTCCAATTTAACAGGTGATACATACTTTTTAATTTACTATAAATTAGTTACATAAGGAAAAGCATGTTTCACGAAGAATAAAATTCAACAATAATGTATCATATTTAGTTTGGGAACTGAGTAGATATTAAAAATGGAAATTTACTAGGTGGTGTGCCTCTATAGATAGACAAATGATGATTTCACGACTTAGAGTTTAGTAGTGTCACCCTTTCCATTTGAAGTTCATAAACTGCTATGTTTCATTTATGAATTGCAAGGTAAAATGAAAATTTACAGGCTATTGTTTATAAGTAAGCTCTGAAAACAAACCATTTCAAGGGCAGATAGTCTAAATTCTTAATAAAATGAGAGCTGCTTTGGAAACGCTCACCCCTACATTTTTTGAAGACCGAGGTCTGGCTGCCCGCGTGGGGGTGGATGACTTGAGTTCCCACGCGAGACCAGGCCTCCTGCCCTGCCTTGATCACCTCCATCGCCAGAGCGCCGGCTCCCCGGACCACGGGAAATGTAGACGTTTGCTGCAGTGAGCGCCCTGGACGGGGAGGACTCCGAGAGGGAGGACTGGACGGGGAGGACGCTGAGGGCAGGAAGGGCCCCTGGAGAAACCTGAGGGGCATCCGTACGTCCCTCCTCTCTGACTTCCCTGCCCGGATTGGTCTGGTGCTTCCACACCCCAGGGCTGTGCCTGCAGTTAGCCGTGACCGCGGCCACTTGACACTTCCCACCCGCGTCTGAGCACATACCCACCTGCAATCAGAAGTGAGCACTCGTGCAGTGAGAGGGACA